>NW_024609830.1:765000-952500 GCF_018296145.1 Oncorhynchus tshawytscha
TGTGTGCGCTGCTCTTCTCTTCTCCATCCATCCCTCGCTCCCCAAGCGCTGCTCACTGACCTCACTCTTTAACCAATCACAGTGCACCCTGCTTGGGTTAAATGCAGAAGACACATTTCAGTTGAATGCATTGTTGTACAACTGACTAGGTATCCCCCTTTCTCTTTGTTGACGAGATAACTGTCTTGAGCTGTGTGTGTGTGTGTGAGGGCATTGAGGTTGAGCGTGCATGTTTCTTGGCTTCATGCAGCGAGACCTAGTTTCCTTAGGTTGATCAATGGACTCTCTCCTCTGTGTGTGTGTGTGTCTGTGTGTGTTTGAATGTGTTTAAGCAGTTGCAAGCATAACAAACAAGAGGCTGCTTGTTTTTATTTCAGTTGATTTTGAGATGCAACTCTCTCTTTCCACTGGGATCTTTTAATAAGATCACAGATTTGATGATGAAGAAGAACCTCTCAGAAACGCATCAGGTATTTTTAGCTTGTGCCTACTAATAACTGCAACTGTGAGTGTGTGTGTGTTTTTAGTGTATAAAGTTTTAATGTTACGTGCACAAGTACAGTGAAATGCCTTTCTTGCGAGCCCTAAACCCAACAATGCAGTAGTCAGTAACAATGTAATAGTAAAAATACCAAAGTATTGCAGGGCAGAAGTATGTCTGTGTTGCCTAGCGTGCTAAGGTCACACATCACTCCCTCTTTGTCCTCTTCCTCTTACATCTTTGGCTGCCTCCAAATTGCTATTCATGGCCTCGGGAGTGGGCTGGGATGGAGTGGGAGTGGGCTGCAGTGGGAGTGGTAGTGGGATGGAGTGGGCTGGGATGGGAGTGGGCTGGGATTGGATGGGTTGGGGTGGGGGTGCTTCTTTGAATGATGCTCCCCTTTCCTCATAAACCACACCCCCTCCTCACCCTTCACCTCCCCTCCCACCTGCTCACGCTGAATAATTGATGTCCCTGTAAGATTAAAGGGGGACGCTGAAATGGGGTGTGTGTGTGTGTGTGTGTGTGTGTGTGTGTGTGTGTGTGTGTGTGTGTGTGTGTGTGTGTGTGTGTGTGTGTGTGTGTGTGTGTGTGTGTGGTGTGTGTGTGTGTGTGTGTGTGTGTGTGTGTGTGAATGGCTCAGTCTGGTGCTCTTACTGCAGTACCAATTAGTAGAAACCTATTGTTAACATTACAACTAGTACAAACCTATTGTTTACATTACAACTAGTACAAACCTATTGTTAACATTACAACTAGTACAAACCTATTGTTTATATTACAATAATTCAAACCTATTGTTTATATTACAACTAATTCAAACCTATTGTTTATATTACAACTAATTCAAACCTATTGTTTATATTACAATAATTCAAACCTATTGTTTATATTACAACTAATTCCAACCTATTGTTTACATTACAACTAGTACAAACCTATTGTTTATATTACAACTAATTCAAACCTATGGTTTACATTACAACTAATACATACATAAATGATTACTGTCCTGTAGCACTCACGCCGGTAGCCATGAAGTGCTTTGAAAGGCTGGTCATGGCTCACATCAACAGCATCCTCCCGGATACCCTAGATCCAATTCAAAAACCGCCCCAGCAGATCCAGAGATGAGGCAATCTCAATCGCACTCCACACTGCCCTTTCCCACCTAGACAAAAAGAACACCTATGTGAGAATGCTGCTCATTGACTACAGCTCAGCGTTCAACACCATAGTGCCCACGAAGCTCATCACTAAGCTAAGGACCCTGAGACTAAACACCTCCCTCTGCAACTGGATCCTGGACTTCCTGACGGGCCACCCCAAGGTGGTAAGGGTAGGCAAAAACACGTCTGCCACGCTGATCCTCAACACTGGGGCCCCTCAGGGGTGTGTACTTAGTCCCCTCCTGTACTCCCTGTTCACCCACGACTGCATGGCCAAACATGACTCCCAACACCATCATTAAGTTTGCTGACGACACAACAGTGTTAGGTCTGATCACCGACAACAATGAGACAGCCTATAGGGAGGAGGTCAGAGAACTGGCAGTGTGGTGCCAGGACAACAACCTCTCCCTCAATGTGAGCAAGATAAGAGCTGATCATGGACTACAGTGAAAGGTGGGCGAACAGGCCCCATTAACAACGGGGCTGTAGTGGAGCGGGTCAAGAGTTTCAAGTTCCTTGGGATCCACATCACCAATGAACTATCATGGTCCAAACACACCAAGACAGTCGTGAAGAGGGCACGACAAAACCTTTTTCCCCTCAGGAGACTAAAAAGATTTGGCATGGGTCCCCAGATCCTCAAACATGTACACCCGCATATTGACTCGGTACCAGTACCCCCTGTATATACAGTTGAAGTCAGAAGTTTACATACACTTAGGTTGGAGTCATTAAAACTAGTTTTTTAACCACTCCACAAATTTCTTGTTAACAAGCTATAGTTTTGGCAAGTCGGTTAGGACATATACTTTGTGCCTGACACAAGTTATTTCTCCAACAATACATACACTAAGTTGACTGTGCCTTTAAACAGCTTGGAAAATTCCAGAAAACTATGTCATGGCTTTAGAAGCTTCTGATAGGCTAACTGACATAAGTTGAGTCATTTGGAGGTGTACCTGCAGATGTATTTCAAGGCCTACCTTCAAACTCAGTGCCTCTTTGCTTGACATCATGGGAAAATCAAAATAAATCAGCCAAGACCTCAGAAAAAAACATTGTAGATCTCCACGAGCCTGGTTCATCATTGGGAGCAATTTCCAAGCAGCTGAAGGTACCACATTCATTTGTACAAACAATAGTACGCAAGTAGAAACACCATGGGACTACGCAGCCGTCATACCGCTCAGGAAGGAGACGCGCTCTGTCTCCTAGAGATGAACGTACTTTGGTTCAAAAAGTGCAAGTCAATCCCAGAACAACAGCAAAAGACCTTGTGAAGATGCTGGAGGAAACGGGTACAAAAGTATCTATATCCACAGTAAAACGAGTCCTATATCGACATAACCTGAAAGGCCGATCAGTAAGGAAGATGCCACTGCTCCAAAACCGCCATAAAAAAGCCAGACTACGGTTTGCAACTGCACATGGGGACAAAGATTGTACTTTTTGGAGAAATGTCCTCTGGTCTGATGAAACAAATATGGAACTGTTTGGCCATAATGACCATCGTTATGTTTGGAGGAAAAAGGGGGAGGCTTGCAAGCCGAAGAACACCATCCCAACCGTGAAGCACGGGGGGGCAGCATCATGTTGTGGGGGTGCTTTGCTGCAGGAGGGACTGGTGCACTTCACAAAATAGATGGCCTCATGAGGAAGGAAACTTAACTATGCCACTTTAACTATGCCACTTGGTTTACATACTTATCTCATATGTATATACTGTACTCGATATCATCTACTGTATCTTGCCTATGCTGCTCTGTACCATCACTCATTCATATATCCTTATGTACATATTCTTTATCCCCTTACACTGTGTATGACAGTAGTTTTTTTTGGAATTGTTAGTTAGATTACTTGCTCGTTATTAATGTATTGTGGGAACTAGAAGCACAAGCATTTCGCTACACTCGCATTAACATCTGCTAACCATGTGTATGTGACAAATAAAATTTGATTTGATTTGATTTGACAAACCTGACTCAGTTGCACCAGCTCTGTCAGGAGGAATGGGCCAAAATTCACCCAACTTATTGTGGGAAGCTTGTGGAAGGCTACCCAAAACGTTTGACCCAAGTTCAACAATTTAAAGGCAATTCTACCAAATACTATTTGAGAGTATGTAAACTTCTGACCCACTAGGAATGTGATAAAAGAAATAAAAGCTGAAATAAATCATTCTCTCTACTATTTTTCTGAAATTTCACATTCTTAAAATGAAGTGGTGATCCTAACTGACCTAAAACAGGGAATTTTTACTTGGATTAAATGTCAGGAATTGTGAAAAACTGAGTTTAAATGTACTGTATTTGGCTGCGGTGTATGTGAACTTCCAACTTCAACTGTAGCCTCGTTATTGTTTATGTTATTGTGTTACTTTATTTTATTTGGGAAATATTTTATTAACTCTTCTTGAACTGCACTGTTGGTTAAGGGTTTATAAGTAGGCATTTCACGGTAAAGTCTACACTTGTATTCAGCGCATGTGACAAATAAAGTTTGAGTTGATATGATTTACATTACAACTCATACAAAAATATAATTTATTTGAACTAACACAAAGACTAGAAGATCTCTTATGTCTTTTTTGTATGTTGTGCATTATATTTGGTCTTAAAACATGACATGAATACTTAAAGGAGTAACACTTTATATTCCCCATGTTTTATGTACTCTTAGAATGAGGCTAGAGGTCTGTAGACTACATGTCTAACCAGTGTTATGACATGTTATGAAATATTCAGAGGCTTCAAAGCTCATTGTTGTACACTGTAAAAGGGATGTTGTTATACCGTATAGTTTCTATGAACAACACCATAGAATTTAATCTCAGTGTTGACAGAATAGAATCATTTGTGTGTGTGTGTGTCTCTCCCCCCTCTTCGTGTGAGAGGAGAGGAGCAGGTAGGCAGGTGCTAGTGGGTGCCAGTAATTGCTATAACGTGTCTGTTTATGAAACTGGTGTTATGAGTGATACGATTCCAGCACTGAGCTGGTTCCTTGCTGTTCCTGTGTGGGCTGTTGTCAGGACAACGAGAGACCAGAGAGAGACTGGATATTCTGTTTCTATTGGAGTCAACTCCGACTCCTGCTATCAGAGTCGTTGGAGTCGATGCTTTCTCGACTGACCATTTTGAATCACATCGTACCTTCTCCACTATGCAATCTGGTTTCCGAGCTGGTCATGGGTGCACCTCAGCCACGCTCAAGGTCCTTAACGATATCATAACCGCCATCGATAAGAGACATTACTGTGCAGCTGTATTCATCAACCTGGCCAAGGCTTTCGACTTGGCAGACTCAACAGCCTTGGTTTCTCAAATGATTGCCTCGCCTGGTTCACCAACTACTTCTCTGATAGAGCTCAGTGTGTCAAATCGGAGGGCCTGTTGTCCGGACCTCTGGCAGTCTCTATGGGGGTGCCACAGGGTTCAATTCTCGGGCCGACTCTCTTCCCTTGTATACATCAATGATGTCGCTCTTGCTGCTAGTGATTCTCTAATCCACCTCTACGCAGACGACACCATTCTGTATACTTCTGGCCCTTCTTTGGACACTGTCCTTCTGTGGCCTCCAACTGCTCTTAAACGCAAATAAAACGAAATGCATGCTATTCAACCGATCATTGCCCGCACCTGCCCGCGCAAACAGCATCACTACTCTGGATGGCTCTGACTTAGAATACGTGGATAACTACAAATACCCAGGTGTCTGGCTAGACTGTAAACTCTCCTTCCAGACTCACATTAAGCATCTCCAATCAAAAATTAAATCTAGAATCGGCTTCCTATTTCGCAACAAAGCTTCCTTCACTCATGCTGCCAAACATACCCTCGTAAAACTGACCATCCTACCGATCCTTGACTTCGGCGATGTCATCTATAAAATAGCCTCCAACTCTCTACTCAGCAAACTGGATGTAGTCTATCACAGTGCCATCCGTTTTGTCACCAAAGCCCCATATACTACCCACCACTGCGACCTGTATGCTCTCGTTGGCTGGCCCTCACTTCATACTCATCGCCAAACCCACTGGCTACAGGTTATCTACAAGTCTCTGCTAGGTAAAGCCCCGCCCTATCTCAGCTCGCTGATCACCATAGCAGTACCCACTCGTAGCACACGCTCCAGCAGGTATATCTCACTGGTCACCCCCAAAGCCAATTCCTCCTTTGGTCGCCTTTCCTTCCAGTTCTCTGCTGCCACTGACTGGAACAAACTGCAAAAATCACTGAAGCTGGAGATTCCCATCTCCCTCACTAGCTTTCAGAACAGATCAGCTCACAGATCACTGCACCTGTACATAGTCCATCTGTATACAGCCCATCTATCTACCTCATTCCCATACTGTATTTATTTATTTTGCTCCTTTTGCACCACAGTATCTCTACTTGCACATCTATCTTTTGCACATCTACCATTCCAGTGTTTAATTGCCATATTGTAATTACTTCACCACCATGGCCTATTTATTGCCTTAACTCCCTTATTTGACCTTATTTGCACTCACTGTATATAGACTTTTTTTTCTTTTTTTTCCTACTGTATTATTGACTATGTTTTGTTCATTCCATGTGTAACTCTGTGTTGTTGTATGTGTCAAACTGCTATGCTTTATCTGGGCCAGGTCGCAGTTGCAAAGGAGAACTTAACTAACTTACCTGGTTAAATAAAGGTGAAATTAAAAAATTAAAATTGACAAAACTGACCACAATTAGCTAAAATTAGCTACAGCTGCTATGTCAGTGTGTGCACGTGTCCTAATGAACTGGGTGATTGATAAGCAATGCATATGGAGCCATCTGACAATCTCTACTAAACAAAATACTTAAGGCTATTCAGTAGCCTACGCCAGACTAGCTGGCTGATTTGTTTTTAACGTCTTCAGGATTTTTGGTGTCGACTCTCCCCACATGAAAAAAATACTACAGATTACTATAGAATACTTCAGTACTTACTATATAATTCTATAGTAAACTGTAGTATACTGTAGAATACTATGCTACACACTGTAGTGTCCCTCAATCATGTGGAGTACTCACTAAAGAATGTTGTAGAATACTATAGTAAATACTACAGTATTATCGCCCCGAAAACACTGTAGTAAATACTACAGTAATGTCCGCAAAAACACTTTTTGAACTAAAGTAAATACTACAGTATTTAATTAGCATATACCCTGCACATTCCCCTCCCCCATATGAAGTTGTACCACCCATAAGTGAGAAACCTACATGCCAAGTATAGACCATATAATGTGTTCCATACATGTTATAGAAAAGAGCAAAAGCTCTGAACTCTCCTTTTAGACCCCAGTCCTACCTACCTACCTACAGGTTATGTCAAATGTGTTATTTTAGTATTTCTCCAGTAGGTTTCCTCGATGAGAATGCCTCCAATTCTATGTCAAAGATATTAAAACAAACACTACAATAAATACTATAGTATACTACAATCCACAAAAACACTACATTAATTACTAAAGTATATACTACAGTTTTCTTTTACTACGGTATTTATACAACAGTATGCTACTGTAAATGCTACAGTAAAGTCAGCAAAAACATTACAGTGAATACTATAGTATTTATACCATAGTAGACTATAATATTTATACAGTAGTAGACTATAGTATTTAAACCATAGTATACTTTAATATTCATACAATAGTATACTATATATATCTGCATGTATACTGTATTTTATACCATCTATTGCACCTTGCCTATGCAGCTCGGGTCATATACTTACATGTACATATTCTCATTCACCCCTTTTAGATTTGTGTTTATTAGGTAGTTGTTGGGGAATTGTTAGATTACTTGTTAGACATTTCTGCACTGTCGGAACTAGAAGCACAAGCATTTCGCTACCCTCGCATTAACATCTGCTAACCATGTTTATGTGACAAATAAAATTAGATTTGATTTATAGCATTGATATCATAGTATATTATAGTGTTTTTTCATGCGGGTCCCACCACACTCTCTTTCCACCGCGTGGCCATTTCAGCCAACAGAGACGCAGACAGAGACTGTTTATGCTAATCTTTCAACCTTTTTTCAACCTTATGTATTCGTGTGATGTTAGAAGCTACTTGGTAAATGTTGGTTTATGATTGGACGGAGTGATGCATGGATTCAGCTCAGATTGACATTTCCTGTAATACATGAAGGGCAGATGGAGAGTGTGTGTGTGTGTGTGTGCGTGCGAGCGAGCGAGATGGGGGCAGGGCGGGGGGGTGTAATTAGTTGTTCTCTGTTTGAATGGAGTATGTATAGGGTTACTAATACGTCACATGTGAATAGTGGAAGGCCTGCTGCTGGGTATTTGTGTTGTTATTGGTTTGGGGCTCAGGTGGAACAGGGGCAAATCAACTGGTGTCTTAGGGAGAGACAAGTGAACAGAAATGGAGGGATTGAAGTGAAGAGAGGGAGGCATCGGGAAGAAAGGGGATGAGTGGAAGAGAAAGGAATGGGATGAGAGAGGGAGAGAGGGATTCCCCAAACAGCTGGGGAGGTAATTGAAGGTCAGAGGATCTGGGTTCCACACGGATTTGCTACTATCACACTGTACCTGATTTAACATAGACTGCCCAACACAAACCTCCTGACAACCAAACCAGAGAGACGGAGGGAACCATATTGAAGATGCTAAAATACTCCTACCAGATTAAGCTGGTTTACAGTAAACAGTGGGTATTATGGAAAGTGATGATGCTTTCATGATTCCATCCAACTGGTTTTGGATCAAGTCCTGTGTATATTTTCTAATCTCAGAGATTGAGCACCGCATACCTCTGCAGGCCATATTCATTAGAAAGTGTGTTTAAATCTAAAGGAGATTTTAAATCGGAGTATCGGAGTATCTCTTCTATCTCCCTTCATTTCCTCATTGGTACCTTTTTATTGTGATAATGTCACCTCAGCAATGTCCTTTAATGCTATATTCCTATAACCTCTACCCCAGCCTCACTACTTCTCTCTCTCTCAATTAAATTCAATTTAAGGGGGTTTTATTGGCATGGGAAACATGTATTTACATTGCCAAGCAAGTGAAAAAGATAATAAACAAAAGTGAAATTAACAATAAAAAATTAACAATAAACATTAGTGGTATCCATGTTGTAGTGGTATCCATGTTGTAGTGATATCCATGCTATAATGTTATCCATGTTGTAGTGGTATCCATGTTGTAGTGGTATCCATGTTGTAGTGGTATCCATGTTGTAGTGGTATCCATGCTATAATGGTATCCATGTTGTAGTGGTATCCATGCTATAATGTTATCCATGTTGTAGTGGTATCCATGCTATAATGGTATCCATGCTATAATGTTATCCATGTTGTAGTGGTATCCATGTTGTAGTGGTATCCATGCTATAATGTTATCCATGTTGTAGTGGTATCCATGCTATAATGTTATCCATGTTGTAGTGGTATCCATGCTATAATGTTATCCATGTTGTAGTGGTATCCATGTTGTAGTGGTATCCATGTTGTAGTGGTATCCATGTTGTAGTGGTATCCATGCTATAATGTTATCCATGTTGTAGTGGTATCCATGTTGTAGTGGTATCCATGTTGTAGTGGTATCCATGTTGTAGTGTTATCCATGTTGTAGTGGTATCCATGTTGTAGTGGTATCCATGTTGTAGTGGTATCCATGTTGTAGTGGTATCCATGTTGTAGAGATATCCATGTTGTAGTGATATTCATGTTGTAGTGGTATCCATGTTGTAGTGGTATCCATGTTGTAGTGGTATCCATGTTGTAGTGGTATCCATGTTGTAGTGGTATCCATGTTGTAGTGATATTCATGTTGTAGTGATATTCATGTTGTAGTGATATTCATGTTGTAGTGGTATCCATGTTGTAGTGGTATCCATGTTGTAGTGGTATCCATGTTGTAGTGGTATCCATGTTGTAGTGGTATCCATGCTATAATGTTATCCATGTTGTAGTGGTATCCATGCTATAATGGTATCCATGTTGTAGTGGTATCCATGTTGTAGTGCTATCCATGTTGTAGTGCTATCCATGTTGTAGTGGTATCCATGTTGTAGTGGTATCCATGTTGTAGTGGTATCCGTGTTGTAGTGCTATCCGTGTTGTAGTGGTATCCATGTTGTAGTGGTATCCATGTTGTAGTGCTATCCATGTTGTAGTGCTATCCATGTTGTAGTGCTATCCATGTTGTAGTGGTATCCATGTTGTAGTGCTATCCGTGTTGTAGTGGTATCCATGTTGTAGTGCTATCCATGTTGTAGTGGTATCCATGTTGTAGTGGTATCCATGTTGTAGTGCTATCCATGTTGTAGTGGTATCCATGTTGTAGTGGTATCCATGTTGTAGTGGTATCCATGTTGTAGTGCTATCCATGTTGTAGTGCTATCCATGTTGTAGTGGTATCCGTGTTGTAGTGCTATCCGTGTTGTAGTGGTATCCATGTTGTAGTGGTATCCATGCTATAATGTTATCCATGTTGTAATGCTATCCATCTTGTAGTGGTATCCATGCTATAATGTTATCCATGTTGTAGTGGTATCCATGTTGTAGTGGTATCCATGTTGTAATGGTATCCATGTTGTAGTGGTATCCATGTTGTAATGGTATCCATGTTGTAGTGGTATCCATGTTGTAATGGTATCCATGTTGTAGTGGTATCCATGTTGTAGTGATATCCATGTTGTAATGGTATCCATGTTGTAGTGATATCCATGTTGTAGTGATATCCATGTTGTAGTGATATCCATGTTGTAGTGATATCCATGCTATAGTGATACCCATGCTGTAGTGGTATCATGCTGTAGTGGTATCCATGTTGTAGTGGTATCCATGTTGTAGTGGTATCCATGTTGTAGTGATATCCATGTTGTAGTGATATCCATGTTGTAGTGATATCCATGTTGTAGTGATATCCATGTTGTAGTGATATCCATGCTATAGTGATACCAATGCTGTAGTGGTATCATACTGTAGTGGTATCCATGTTGTAGTGATATCCATGTTGTAGTGGTATCCATGTTGTAGTGGTATCCATGTTGTAATGGTATCCATGTTGTAGTGGTATCCATGTTGTAATGGTATCCATGTTGTAGTGGTATCCATGTTGTAGTGGTATCCATGTTGTAGTGGTATCCATGCTATAATGTTATCCATGTTGTAGTGGTATCCATGTTGTAGTGGTATCCATGTTGTAGTGGTATCCATGCTATAATGTTATCCATGTTGTAGTGGTATCCATGTTGTAGTGGTATCCCTGTTGTAGTGGTATCCATGCTATAATGTTATCCATGCTGTAATGGTATCCATGCTATAATGGTATCCATGCTATAATGGTATCCATGCTATAATGGTATCCATGCTATAATGTTATCCATGTTGTAGTGGTATCCATGCTATAATGTTATCCATGTTGTAGTGGTATCCATGCTATAATGGTATCCATGCTATAATGGTATCCATGCTATAATGTTATCCATGTTGTAATGGTATCCATGTTGTAGTGGTATCCATGTTGTAGTGGTATCCATGTTGTAGTGGTATCCATGCTATAATGTTATCCATGTTGTAGTGGTATCCATGTTGTAGTGGTATTCATGTTGTAGTGGTATCCATGTTGTAGTGGTATCCATGTTGTAATGGTATCCATGTTGTAGTGGTATCCATGCTATAATGTTATCCATGTTGTAGTGGTATCCATGCTATAATGTTATCCATGTTGTAGTTGTATCCATGTTGTAGTGGTATCCATGTTGTAGTGGTATCCATGTTGTAGTGGTATCCATGTTGTAGTGGTATCCATGTTGTAGTGGTATCCATGTTGTAATGGTATCCATGTTGTAATGGTATCCATGTTGTAGTGATATCCATGTTGTAATGGTATCCATGTTGTAGTGATATCCATGTTGTAGTGATATCCATGTTGTAGTGATATCCATGTTGTAGTGATATCCATGTTGTAGTGGTATCCATGCTGTAGTGATACCCATGCTGTAGTGGTATCGTGCTGTAGTGGTATCCATGTTGTAGTGGTATCCATGTTGTAGTGATATCCATGTTGTAGTGATATCCATGTTGTAGTGATATCCATGTTGTAGTGATATCCATGTTGTAGTGATATCCATGCTATAGTGATACCCATGCTGTAGTGGTATCATACTGTAGTGGTATCCACGTTGTAGTGATATCCATGTTGTAGTGGTATCCATGTTGTAGTGATATCCATGTTGTAGTGATATCCATGTTGTAGTGATATCCATGTTGTAGTGATATCCATGTTGTAGTGATATCCATGTTGTAGTGATATTCATGCTGTAGTGATATCCATGTTGTAGTGGTATCCATGTTGTAGTGATATCCATGTTGTAGTGATATTCATGCTGGAGTGATATTCATGTTGTAGTGATATCCATGCTGTAGTGATATCCATGCTGTAGTGATATCCATGTTGTAGTGATATCCATGTTGTAGTGATATTCATGCTGTAGTGATATCCATGTTGTAGTGGTATCCATGTTGTAGTGATATCCATGTTGTAGTGATATTCATGCTGGAGTGATATCCATGCTGTAGTGATATCCATGCTGTAGTGATATCCATGCTGTAGTGGTATCCATGTTGTGGTGATATCCATGCTGTAGTGGTATCCATGCTGTAGTGATATCCATGCTGTCGTGGTATCCATGCTGTAGTGGTACCCCCCCCCCCACCTGCAGAAACACTCCTCTCTAGTCTCTTCCCAGGTCTGTAATTTATTACGGAGAGTAGTGATCTGATTTACAGTGGACTTAATGAGAAATACACAGAGGTGAGAGGCAGAGGGAAAAAAGAGAGAGAGAAAGTGAGAGTGGGAAGGCCAGAGAGATCGGGTTGTCCTTCATGCACCCTTGAGTCTTGGTGGTGGGGGGTGGGGGGTTGTATATGTGCAGGAGAGAGGGAGGGATGGGGAATGAAAGTCTATCTCTCTTCCTCCTTCCCTCCCCCTGCCACCCCCTCTCTCCTTCCCTCCTTCTCTCCCTCCTCTCTTTGATCTGTCTATGTTGTCTGATCAGACAGACACTTTAACTGCCTCAACATTACAGCCGTGAGCAGAGTGGGAGTGGAGTGGGGTGTGCCTGCATGAAGCTGAAGGGTATGTTAGTTGAGGATAGACTGAGGGTGTGTGTTTGGGGAGTAGGGGATAGAGTGAATATTTTGGAAGTAGGAGTAGAGTGAACATTTTGGGAGTAGGGGTCAAGTAAATATTTTGGGAGTAGGGGGTCAAGTGAATATTTTGGGAGTAATGGGGTAGAGTGAATATTTTGGGAGTAGGAGTAGAGTGAACATTTTGAGAGTAGGGGTAGAGTGATTATTTTGGGAGTAGGAGTAGAGTGAATATTTTGGGAATAGGGGTAGAGTGAATATTTTGGGAGTAAGGGGTAAAGGGAATATTTTGTGAGTGGGGGTGGGATGACTGGGAAGAATAAATGTTAGTGGGTGTGTTCGTGTCAGGGGGTAGGGGGTATTTTGGGAGTAAGGGGAAGAGTGAATATTTTGGGAGTGGGGGTGGGCTGACTGTGTAGAATAAATGTTAGTGGGTGTGTTCTTGTCAGGGGGTAAGAGGTAGTCACGTGCCTCTTTTTGTGTTTTCTTGGAAGGGATGGGGGGTTGTAGAGTAGGATGTACTAGACACGTGCCCCTCTTTTTTGGAAGGGGGAGTCATGGATGAGTTCTTTGTCTCTCTCTCTCACTCACTCACACACAATCATACACACACACACACACACACACACACACACACACACACACACACACACACACACACACACACACACACACACACACACACACACACACACACACACACACAGAGCCTAGTGGTTAAAGCGTTGGGCCAGTAACCAAAAGGTTGCTGGATCGAATCCCTTCGCTGACAAGGTAACATTTTGTCGTTCTGCCCCTGAACAAGGCAGTTATTTTAAATAGGCCGTCATTTTAAATAAGAATTTGTTCTTAACTGACTTGCCTAGTTAAATAAAGGTTACACACTTCCACTCCCTCTGTCTCTGTCTCTCTCTCTCTCTCTCTCTCTCTCTCTCTCTCTCTCTCTCTCTCTCTCCTCTGTATAGCAGCCATGCTCAGTGTGTAGGATTATGGAGGACAAAGCGAGAGTTAATACAGCATCTCTGTGAGAACAGGGACAGTAGATAGACTATTGAACAGGGACAGTAGATAGACTATTGAACAGGGACAGTAGATAGACTATTGAACAGGGACAGTAGATAGACTATTGAACAGAGACAGTAGATAGACTATTGAACAGAGACAGTAGATAGACTAATGAACAGGGACAGGAGATAGACTATTGAACAGGGACAGTAGAAATACTATTGAACAGAGAACAGGGACAGTAGATAGACTATTGAACAGAGACAGTAGATAGACTATTGAACAGGGACAGGAGATAGACTATTGAACAGGGACAGTAGATAGACTATTGAACAGAGACAGTAGATAGACTATTGAACAGGGACAGTAGATAGACTATTGAACAGGGACAGTAGATAGACTATTGAACAGGGACAGTAGATAGACTATTGAACAGGGACAGTAGATCGACTATTGAACAGGGACAGTAGATAGACTATTGAACAGGGACAGTAGATAGACTATTGAACAGAGAACAGGGACAGTAGAAATACTATTGAACAGAGAACAGGGACATTAGATAGACTATTGAACAGGGACAGTAGATAGACTATTGAACAGGGACAGTAGATAGACTATTGAACAGGGACAGTAGATAGACTATTGAACAGGGACAGTAGATAGACTATTGAACAGAGAACATGGACAGTAGATAGACTATTGAACAGGGACAGTAGATAGACTATTGAACAAGGACAGTAGATAGACTATTGAACAGAGACAGTAGATAGACTAATGAACAGGGACAGGAGATAGACTATTGAACAGAGACAGTAGATAGACTATTGAACAGAGACAGTAGATAGACTATTGAACGGGGACAGTATAAATACTATTGCACAGAGAACAGGGACAGTATAAATGCTATTGAACAGAGAACATGGACAGTAGATAGACTATTGAACAGGGACAGTAGATAGACTATTGAACAGGGACAGTAGATAGACTATTGAACAGAGAACAGGGACAGTATAAATACTATTGAACAGAGAACAGGGACAGTAAATACTATTGAACAGGGACAGATTGAACAGGGACAGTAGATAGACAGTATAAATACTATTGAACAGAGAACAGGGACAGTAGATAGACTATTGAACAGGGACAGTAGAAAGACTATTGAACAGGGACAGTATAAATACTATTGAACAGAGAACAGGGACAGTAGATAGACTATTGAACAGGGGATTGAACAGGGACAGTATAAATACTATTGAACAGAGAACAGACAGTATAAATACTATTGAACAACAGAGACAGTATAAATACTATTGAACAGAGAACAGGGACAGTAGACATACTATTGTACAGGGACAGTAGATAGACTATTAAACAGGGACAGATAGATAGACTATTGAACAGGGACAGTAGATAGACTATTGAACAGAGACAGTATAAATACTATTGAACAGAGAACAGGGACTATTGAACAGAGAACAGACTATTGAACAGGGACAGTAGATAGACTATTGAACAGAGGACAGTATAAATACTATTGAACAGAGAACAGGGACAGTATAAAGATAGACTATTGAACAGGGACAGAAGATAGACTATTGGGACAGTAGGACTATTGAACAGAGATAAATACTATTGAACAGAGGGACAGTAGATAGACTATTGAACGGGGACAGTATAAATATATTGAACAGGGACAGTATAAATACTATTGAACAGAGAACATGGACAGATAGATAGGGACTATTGAACAGGGACAGTATAAATACTATTGAACAGAGAACAGGGACAGTATAAATACTATTGAACAGAGAACAGGGACAGTAGATAGACTATTGAACAGGGACAGTAGATAGACTATTGAACAGAGAACAGGGACAGTATAAATACTATTGAACAGAGAACAGGGACAGTATAAATACTATTGAACAGAGAACAGGGACAGTAGATAGACTATTGAACAGGGACAGTATTGAACAGAGAACATGGACAGTAGATAGACTATTGGGACAGTATAAATACTATTGAACAGGGACAGTATAAATACTATTGATTGAACAGGGACAGTAGATAGACTATTGAACAGAGAACAGGGACAGTATAAATACTATTGAACAGAGAACAGGGACAGTATAAATATGAACTATTGAACAGGACATAGATAGACTATTGAACAGGGACAGTAGATAGGCTATTGAACAGAGACAGTATAAATACTATTGAACAGAGAACAGGGACAGTAGATAGACATTGAACAGGGACAGTAGAAATACTATTGAACAGAGAACAGGACAGTATAAATACTATTGAACAGAGAACAGGGACAGTAGATAGACTATTGAACAGGGACAGTAGAAGACTATTGAACAGAGAACAGGGACAGTATAAATACTATTGAACAGAGAACAGGGACAGTATAAATACTATTGAACAGGGACAGTATATATACTATTGAACAGGGACAGTAGATAGATTGAACAGGGACAGTAGATAGACTATTGAACAGGGACAGTAATAGACTATTGAACAGAGAGGGACAGTATAAATACTATTGAACAGAGAACATGGACAGTAGATAGACTATTGAACAGGGACAGTATAAATACTATTGCACAGAGAACAGGGACAGTATAAATGAACAGGGACTATTGAACAGAGAACATGGACAGTAGATAGACTATTGAACAGGGACAGTAGATAGACTATTGAACAGAGAACAGGGACAGTAGAAATACTATTGAACAGAGAACAGGGACAGTATAAATACTATTGAACAGAGAACAGGGACAGTATATATACTATTGAACAGGACAGTAGATAGACTATTGAACAGGGACAGTAGATAGTATAAATACTATTGAACAGAGGACAGTAGATAGACTATTGAACAGGGACACAGAGACAGTATAAATAGAACAGGGATTGAGATAGACTATTGAACAGGGACAGTAGATAGACTATTGAACACAGGGACAGACTATTGAACAGGGACAGTATAAATACTATTGAACAGAGAACAGGGAAGAACATGGACAGTAGATAGACTATTTGGACAGTAGATAGACTATTGAACAGGGACAGTAGATAGACTATTGAACAGGACAGTAGAAAGACTATTAGATAGACTATTGAACAGGGACAGTAGAACATTGGGACAGTATAAATACTATTGAACAGAGAACAGGGACAGTATAAATACTATTGAACAGAGAACAGGGACAGTATATATACTATTGAACATTGAACAGGGACAGTAGATAGACTGAACAGGGACAGTAGATAGACTATTGAACAGGGACAGTAGATAGACTATTGAACAGAGACAGTAGATAGAATTGAACAGAGACTATAAAGACTATTGAACAGAGAACATGAACAGGGACAGTAGATAGACTATTGAACAGAGAACAGGGACAGTATAAATACTATTGAACAGAGAACAGGGACAGTATAAATACTATTGAACAGATTGAACAGGGACAGTAGATAGACTATTGAACAGGGACAGACTATTGAACAGAGAAGGGACACTATTAGACAAGATAGACTATTTAGAACAGGGACAGTAAATACTATTGAACAGAGAACAGGGACAGTAGACATACTATTGTACAGGGACAGTAGATAGACTATTGAACAGGGACAGTAGATAGACTATTGAACAGGGACAGTAGATAGACTATTGAACAGGGACAGTAGATCGACTATTGAACAGGGACAGTAGATAGACTATTGAACAGGGACAGTAGATAGACTATTGAACAGAGAACAGGGACAGTAGAAATACTATTGAACAGAGAACAGGGACATTAGAATGACTATTGAACAGGGACAGTAGATAGACTATTGAACAGAGACAGTAGAAATACTATTGAACAGAGAACAGGGACAGTAGATAGACTATTGAACAGGGACAGTAGATAGACTATTGAACAGGGACAGTAGATAGACTAATGAACAGGGACAGTAGATAGACTATTGAACAGGGACAGTAGATAGACTATTGAACAGGGACAGTAGATAGACTATTGAACAGAGACAGTATAAATACTATTGCACAGAGAACAGGGACAATATAAATACTATTGAACAGAGAACAGGGACAGTAGATAGACTATTGAACAGGGACAGTAGATAGACTATTGAACAGGGACAGTAGATAGACTATTGAACAGAGACAGTATAAATACTATTGAACAGAGAACCGGGACAGTAGATAGACTATTGAACAGGGACAGTAGAAATACTATTGAACAGAGAACAGGGACAGTATAAATACTATTGAACAGAGAACAGGGACAGTATATATACTATTGAACAGGGACAGTAGATAGACTATTGAACAGGGACAGTAGATAGGCTATTGAACAAAGACAGTATAAATACTATTGAACAGAGAACATGGACAGTAGATAGACTATTGAACGGGGACAGTATAAATACTATTGCACAGAGAACAGGGACAGTATAAATGCTATTGAACAGAGAACATGGACAGTAGATAGACTATTGAACAGGGACAGTAGATAGACTATTGAACAGGGACAGTAGATAGACTATTGAACAGAGAACAGGGACAGTATAAATACTATTGAACAGAGAACAGGGACAGTATATATACTATTGAACAGGGACAGTAGATAGACTATTGAACAGGGACAGTAGATAGGCTATTGAACAGAGACAGTATAAATACTATTGAACAGAGAACAGGGACAGTAGATAGACTATTGAACAGGGACAGTAGAAATACTATTGAACAGAGAACAGGGACAGTATAAATACTATTGAACAGAGAACATGGACAGTAGATAGACTATTGAACAGGGACAGTAGATGGACTATTGAACAGAGAACAGGGACAGTATAAATACTATTGAACAGAGAACAGGGACAGTATAAATAGTATTGAACAGAGAACAGGGACAGTATATATACTATTGAACAGGGACAGTAGATAGACTATTGAACAGGGACAGTAGATAGGCTATTGAACAGAGACAGTATGAATACTATTGAACAGAGAACATGGACAGTAGATAGACTATTGAACGGGGACAGTATAAATACTATTGCACAGAGAACAGGTACAGTATAAATGCTATTGAACAGAGAACATGGACAGTAGATAGACTATTGAACAGGGACAGTAGATAGACTATTGAACCGAGAACAGGGACAGTATAAATACTATTGAACAGAGAACAGGGACAGTATAAATACTATTGAACAGAGAACAGGGACAGTAGATAGACTATTGAACAGGGACAGTAGATAGACTATTGAACAGGGACAGTAGATAGACTATTGAACAGGGACAGTAGATAGACTATTGAACAGAGACAGTATAAATACTATTGAACAGAGAACATGGACCGTAGATAGACTATTGAACGGGGACAGTATAAATACTATTGCACAGAGAACAGGGACAGTATAAATACTATTGAACAGAGAACAGGGACAGTAGATAGACTATTGAACAGGGACAGTAGAAATACTATTGAACAGAGAACAGGGACAGTAGATAGACTATTGAACAGGGACAGTAGAAATACTATTGAACAGAGAACAGGGACAGTATAAATACTATTGAATAGAGAACAGGGATAGTAGATAGACTATTGAACAGGGACAGTAGATAGACTATTGAACAGAGACAGTATGAATACTATTGAACAGAGAACAGGGACAGTAGATAGACTATTGAACAGGGACAGTAGAAATACTATTGAACAGAGAACAGGGACAGTATAAATACTATTGAACAGAGAACAGGGACAGTAGATAGACTATTGAACAGGGACAGTAGATAGACTATTGAACAGAGACAGTATAAATACTATTGAACAGAGAACATGGACAGTAGATAGACTATTGAACGGGGACAGTATAAATACTATTGCACAGAGAACAGGGACAGTATAAATACTATTGAACAGAGAACATGGACAGTAGATAGACTATTGAACAGGGACAGTAGATAGACTATTGAACAGAGAACAGGGACAGTATAAATACTATTGAACAGAGAACAGGGACAGTATAAATACTATTGAACAGAGAACAGGGACAGTATAAATACTATTGAACAGAGAACAGGGACAGTATAAATACTATTGAACAGAGAACAGGGACAGTATAAATACTATTGAACAGAGAACAGGGACAGTATATATACTATTGAACAGGGACAGTAGATAGACTATTGAACAGGGACAGTAGATAGACTATTGAACAGAGACAGTATAAATACTATTGAACAGAGAACATGGACAGTAGATAGACTATTGAACGGGGACAGTATAAATACTATTGCACAGAGAACAGGGACAGTATAAATACTATTGAACAGAGAACAGGGACAGTATAAATACTATTGAACAGAGAACAGGGACAGTATATATACTATTGAACAGGGACAGTAGATAGACTATTGAACAGGGACAGTAGATAGACTATTGAACAGGGACAGTAGATAGACTATTGAACAGAGACAGTATAAATACTATTGCACAGAGAACAGGGACAATATAAATACTATTGAACAGAGAACAGGGACAGTAGATAGACTATTGAACAGGGACAGTAGATAGACTATTGAACAGGGACAGTAGATAGACTATTGAACAGGGACAGAGTACCGGGACAAGATAGACTATTGAACAGGGACAGTAGAAATACTATTGAACAGAGAACAGGGACAGTATAAATACTATTGAATAGAGAACAGGGATAGTAGATAGACTATTGAACAGGGACAGTAGATAGACTATTGAACAGAGACAGTATAAATACTATTGAACAGAGAACAGGGACAGTAGATAGACTATTGAACAGGGACAGTAGATAGACTATTGAACAGAGACAGTATAAATACTATTGAACAGAGAACATGGACAGTAGATAGACTATTGAACAGGGACAGTAGATAGACTATTGAACAGAGAACAGGGACAGTATAAATACTATTGAACAGAGAACAGGGACAGTATAAATACTATTGAACAGAGAACAGGGACAGTATATATACTATTGAACAGGGACAGTAGATAGACTATTGAACAGGGACAGTAGATAGACTATTGAACAGGGACAGTAGATAGACTATTGAACAGGGACAGTAGATAGACTATTGAACAGAGACAGTAGAAATACTATTGAACAGAGAACAGGGACAGTAGATAGACTATTGAACAGGGACAGTAGATAGACTATTGAACAGGGACAGTAGATAGACTATTGAACAGGGACAGTAGATAGACTATTGAACAGAGACAGTATAAATACTATTGAACAGAGAACAGGGACAGTATATATACTATTGAACAGGGACAGTAGATAGACTATTGAACAGAGAACAGGGACAGTATAAATACTATTGAACAGAGAACAGGGACAGTATATATACTATTGAACAGGGACAGTAGATAGACTATTGAACAGAGAACAGGGACAGTATAAATACTATTGAACAGAGAACAGGGACAGTATAAATAGTATTGAACAGAGAACAGGGACAGTATATATACTATTGAACAGGGACAGTAGATAGGCTATTGAACAGAGACAGTATAAATACTATTGAACAGAGAACATGGACAGTAGATAGACTATTGAACGGGGACAGTATAAATACTATTGCACAGAGAACAGGGACAGTATAAATACTATTGAATAGAGAACAGGGATAGTAGATAGACTATTGAACAGGGACAGTAGATAGACTATTGAACAGAGACAGTATAAATACTATTGAACAGAGAACAGGGACAGTAGATAGACTATTGAACAGGGACAGTAGAAATACTATTGAACAGAGAACAGGGACAGTATAAATACTATTGAACAGAGAACAGGGACAGTAGATAGACTATTGAACAGGGACAGTAGATAGACTATTGAACAGAGACAGTATAAATACTATTGAACAGAGAACATGGACAGTAGATAGACTATTGAACAGGGACAGTAGATAGACTATTGAACAGAGAACAGGGACAGTATAAATACTATTGAACAGAGAACAGGGACAGTATATATACTATTGAACAGGGACAGTAGATAGACTATTGAACAGGGACAGTAGATAGGCTATTGAACAGGGACAGTAGATAGACTATTGAACAGAGACAGTAGATAGGCTATTGAACAGAGACAGTAGATAGGCTATTGAACAGGGACAATAGATAGACTATTGAACAGGGACAGTAGATAGACTATTGAACAGAGACAGTAGATAGACTATTGAACAGAGACAGTAGATAGACTATTGAACAGGGACAGTAGATAGACTATTGAACAGGGACAGTAGATAGACTATTGAACAGAGACTAGATAGGCTATTGAACAGAGACAGTAGATAGGCTATTGAACAGGGACAATAGATAGACTATTGAACAGGGACAGTAGATAGACTATTGAACAGGGACAGTAGATAGACTATTGAACAGGGACAGTAGATAGACTATTGAACAGGGACAGTAGATAGACTATTGAACAGGGACAGTAGATAGGCTATTGAACAGGGACAGTAGATAGACTATTGAACAGAGACAGTAGATAGACTATTGAACAGAGACAGTAGATAGACTATTGAACAGAGACAGTAGATAGACTATTGAACAGAGAACAGGAAAAGACACAGTGGGGAAAGACTATGGTTGCTTATCCCCTTTATTGTTCTTCTTTCTAAATAACCACTACACATAACCAGCCATAAGCTTCATCCCACACACACACACACACACACACACACACACACTTTCTCTCCCTCTGATTAGAGGGATGGTAGCTACCATTCAGAGGACGAAGGCCATGACCTCATGACACTGTTACTGGGATGAGAGGATGGGGAAGTGTGTGAGGAAGGGGAAAACAGGTGAGACTAGCTGCAGCTGTCCCCAAACCCTCCCCTCACACTCTCTCTCTCTTTCAATTCAATTCTCTTTCTCCCATCCCCCCTCCTCTCCCCCTCTCATCCTGCCCTACCCCCACCTCCTTACAGACCTCTGACACAGCACATGTCCCATCCTTGTGTGGATAAATGTTTATATTGTTGTGTGATGGTGAGAGATAGTGATGGTGGTTCTCACTGAGAAATACACAGAGAAATCATTTCTCTCTCAATTCAATTCAAAGGGCTTTATTGGCATGGGAAACACATGTTTACATTGCCAAAGCAAGTGAAATAGATAATAAACAAAAGTGAAATAAGCAATCCAAAATGAACAGTGAACATTACACTCACAAGTTTCACAGGAATGTACACATTTCAAATGTCATATTATGGCTATGTACAGTGTTATGATGTTTTAATTAAATAAGATAAATAAGGGGTGTATTTACAATGGTGTTTGTTCTTCACTGGTTGCCCTTTTCTTGTGGAAGCAGGTCACAAATCTTGCTGCTGTGATGGCACACTGGTATTTCACCCAATAAATATGAGTTAATCAACATTGGATTTGTTTTCAAATTCTTTGTGGATCTGTGTAATCTGAGAGAAATATGTGTCTCTAATATGGTCATACATTCTAAAATGATCTGCCGAAATTGTTGCCACCCCTATTACTAGCCTGTTCAACCTCTCTTTCGTGTCGTCTGAGATTCCCAAAGATTGGAAAGCAGCTGCGGTCATCCCCCTCTTCAAAGGGGGGGCCACTCTTGACCCAAACTGCTACAGACCTATATCTATCCTACCATGCCTTTCTAAGGTCTTCGAAAGCCAAGTCAACAAACAGATTACCGACCATTTCGAATCTCACCATACCTTCTCTTCTATGCAATCTGGTTTCAGAGCTGGTCATGGGTACACCTCAGCCACGCTCAAGGTCCTAAACGATATCTTAACCGCCATCGATAAGAAACATTACTGTGCAGCTGTATTCATTGATCTGGCCAAGGCATTTGACTCTGTCAATCACCACATCCTCATCGGCAGACTCGACAGCCTTGGTTTCTCAAATGATTGCCTCGCCTGGTTCACCAACTACTTCTCTGATAGAGTTCAGTGTGTCAAATCGGAGGGTCTGCTGTCCAGACCTCTGGCAGTCTCTATGGGGGTGCCACAGGGTTCAATTCTTGGACTGACTCTCTTCTCTGTATACATCAATGAGGTCGCTCTTGCTGCTGGTGAGTCTCTGATCCACCTCTACGCAGACGACACCATTCTGTATACTTCTGGCCCTTCTTTGGACACTGTGTTAACAACCCTCCAGGCAAGCTTCAATGCCATACAACTCTCCTTCCGTGGCCTCCAATTATTCTTAAATACAAGTAAAACTAAATGCATGCTCTTCAACCGATCGCTACCTGCACTTTACCCGCCTGTCCAACATCACTACTCTGGACGGCTCTGACTTAGAATACGTGGACAACTACAAATACTTCGGTGTCTGGTTAGACTGTAAACTCTCCTTCCAGACCCATATCAAACATCTCCAATCCAAAGTTAAATCTAGAATTGGCTTCCTATTTCGCAACAAAGCATCCTTCACTCATGCTGCCAAACATACCCTTGTAAAACTGACCATCCTACCAATCCTCGACTTTGGCGATGTCATTTACAAAATAGCCTCCAATACCCTACTCAACAAATTGGATGCAGTCTATCACAGTGCAATCCGTTTTGTCACCAAAGCCCCATATACTACCCACCATTGCGACCTGTACGCTCTCGTTGGCTGGCCCTCGCTTCATACTCGTCGCCAAACCCACTGGCTCCATGTCATCTACAAGACCCTGCTAGGTAAAGTCCCCCTTATCTCAGCTCGCTGGTCACCATAGCATCTCCCACCTGTAGCACACGCTCCAGCAGGTATATCTCTCTAGTCACCCCCAAAACCAATTCTTTCTTTGGCCGCCTCTCCTTCCAGTTCTCTGCTGCCAATGACTGGAACGAACTACAAAAATCTCTGAAACTGGAAACACTTATCTCCCTCACTAGCTTTAAGCACCAACTGTCAGAGCAGCTCACAGATTACTGCACCTGTACATAGCCCACCTATAATTTAGCCCAAACAACTACCTCTTTCCCTACTGTATTTAATTAATTTATTTATTTTGCTCCTTTGCACCCCATTATTTTTATTTCTACTTTGCACATTCTTCCATTGCAAATCTACCATTCCAGTGTTTTACGTGCTATATTGTATTTACTTTGCCACCATGGCCTTTTTTTGCCTTTACCTCCCTTCTCACCTCATTTGCTCACATCGTATATAGACTTGTTTATACTGTATTATTGACTGTATGTTTGTTTTACTCCATGTGTAACTCTGTGTCGTTGTATCTGTCGAACTGCTTTGCTTTATCTTGGCCAGGTCGCAATTGTAAATGAGAACTTGTTCTCAACTTGCCTACCTGGTTAAATAAAGGTGAAATAAAATAAAATAAATAAATACATTTGACAGGAGTTTAGGAAGTGCAGCTCAGTTTCCACCTAATTTTGTCTTCTCTTGAGAGCCAGGTCTGCCTTCGGGGACCTTTCTCAATAGCAAGGCTATTATCACTGAGCCCTCACTCTCTCTCACTCTCTTGCTCTCTCTTTCTCTCTTTCTCTCCCCATCTTTCTCCCTCTCTCTCTCTCGCACTCTCTCTCTCTCTCTCTCTCTCTCTCTCTCTCTCTCCCTCTCTCTCTCTCTCCCTCTTCCTCTCTGATGTGACTATCTTACATTCTGAGCTTTTCTCTCTTTGTTGTTTTTCTACTCTATCTTTTAGGGAGGTCAGCACACAGTCGATCTCTCCCTCACACACGCATGTACACTCCTGTCCATTTCAGCCAAGTCCCCCATCAATGACTAGATCAGTTATTCCTCTCCTTTTTATAGCAGTGTTTGTATGTGGGTTATGTAAAAGGGACTCCTGGGTTCTTTTCCCAGTGAGTGTGTGAAGCAGGGCTGAATGAGCTCAGCTTGGCCTAGCTCTGGGGTTGAAAGCAGCTCAAAACAGCCCTCTGAAGACCATGCCAATCTACAGACACACATACACACACACACACACACACACACCGGTCCTGCCAATCTGGACTCTTTGTGGACTTTCCCTCCTTGTGGTACCATGACGATGCCCAGGGACTGTAGTCGTGAGAGGAATCCCAGAACACATGGAACCTAGAATGTGTGTGTGAGTTCACGGAGTTGTCACCTCAGGCCAGAGAAGGGTACCTCAGTTCATGTTATTCATTTAGCCGATGCTCTAATTCAGCGTGACTCAGAACAAGTCATACAGATGAGGAGGTTATGAGAGGAATTCTGTGACTGACAGACCAACGGACACCCTGGATAGCTCATACTAACCCCCACCCCACCTCTCTAAAAAGGTTTACCACAAAACCTTGCAAGTCCTACTTTACAAAAGGCTTTTCTAAACCACATTTTCCAATGGAGCAGAAGTTGTGTTGATGTGGTGGTGTTTGGTTTCCCTGGTGTTGCAGCAGGATGTCTGTCTGTCTGTCTGTCTGTCTGTCTGTCTGTCTGTCTGTCTGTCTGTCTGTCTGTCATCAATGTCTTTACTAGATTGTCTCTAAGCTTGAATGACAGCTGGAGTCTGGCTGGATAATATCTGTTACCACAGTGATGAAGGCGGAGAGAGAGGAGGATTGAGAGAGGGAGAGAGAAAGAGGTAAGGCAGAATTATAGATTGAAAGGGGGGGACTGAGTGAAAGAGAGAGAGACAGACCATTGTGTGTGTAGTGCGAAAAGTCTCTGTTACAAATCCACACATGGCTGTTTAGTCAGACTACTGATACTAAATAAAATAAAATAAAATAAAAATGTTATTTGTCACATACACATGGTTAGCAGATGTTAATGCGAGTGTAGCGAAATGCTTGTGCTTCTAGTTCCGACAATGCAGTAATAACCAACAAGTAATCTAACTAACAATTCCAAAACTACTGTCTTATACACACAAGTGTAAGGGGATAAAGAATATGTACATAAAGATATATGAATGAGTGATGGTACAGAGCGGCATAGGCAAGATACAGTAGATGGTATCGAGTACAGTATATACATATGAGATGAGTATGTAAACAAAGTGGCATAGTTAAAGTGGCTAGTGATACATGTATTACATAAAGATGCAGTAGATGATATAGAGTACAGTATATACATATACATATGAGATGAGTAATGTAGGGTATGTAAACATTATATTTGGTAGCATTGTTTGAAGTGGCTAGTGATATATTTTACATCATTTCCCATCAATTCCCATTATTAAAGTGGCTGGAGTTGAGTCAGTGTGTTGGCAGCAGCCACTCAATGTTAGTGGTGGCTGTTTAACAGTCTGATGGCCTTGAGATAGAAGCTGTTTTTCAGTCTCTCGGTCCCAGCTTTGATGCACCTGTACTGACCTCGCCTTCTGGATGATAGCGGGGTGAACAGGCAGTGGCTCGGGTGGTTGTTGTCCTTGATGATCTTTATGGCCTTCCTGTGACATCGGGTGGTGTAGGTGTCCTGGAGGGCAGGTAGTTTGCCCCCGGTGATGCATTGTGCAGACCTCACTACCCTCTGGAGAGCCTTACGGTTGTGGGCGGAGCAGTTGCCGTACCAGGCGGTGATACAGCCCGCCAGGATCCTCTCGATTGTGCATCTGTAGAAGTTTGTGAGTGCTTTTGGTGACAAGCCGAATTTCTTCAGCCTCGTGAGGTTAGCTGGGTCCTATCTGCTTGTCTGCTGCTGCTTCTCACTCAATTCAATTTAAGGTTGTTATTGGCATGGTCAACATATGTTAACATTGCCAAAGCAAGTAAAGTAGATAATAAACAAAAGTGAAATTAATAGTAAGCATTACACTCACAGAAGTTACAAAATAATAAAGACATTTCAAATGTCATATTATGTCTATATACAGTGTTGTAACGATGTGCAAATAGTTAAAGTACAAAATGGAAAATAAATAAACATAAATATGGGTTGTATTTACATTGGTGTTTGTTCTTCACTGGTTGCCCTTTTCTTGTGGCAACAGGTCACACATCTTGCTGCTGTGATGGTACACTGTGGTATTTCACCCAGTAGATATGGGAGTTTATCAAAATTGGATTTGTCTTCAAATTCTTTGTGGATCTGTGTAATCTGAGGGAAATATGTGTCTCTAATATGGTCATACATTTGGCAGGAGGTTAGGAAGTGCAGCTCAGTTTCCACCTCATTTTGTTGGCAGTGTGCATATAGCCTGTCTTCTCTTGAGAGCCAGGTCTGCCTACAGTGGCCTTTCTCAAATCAAATCAAATCAAAATAAAATAAAATAAAGTTTATTTGTCACATACACATGGTTAGCAGATGTTAATGCGAGTTTAGCGAAATGCTTGTGCTTCTAGTTCCGACAATGCAGTAATAACCAACGAGTAATCTAACCTAACAATTCCAAAACTACTACCTTATACACACAAGTGTAAAGGGATAAAGAATATGTACATAAAGATATATGAATGAGTGATGGTACAGAACGGCATAGGCAAGATGCAGTAGATGGTATAGAGTACAGTATATACATATGAGATGAGTAATGTAGGGTATGTAAACAAAGTGGCATAGTTTATAGTGGCTAGTGATACATGTATTACATAAAGATGCAGTAGATGATATAGAGTACAGTATATACCCTACATTACTCATATGTATATGTATGTAAACATTATATTAAGTAGCATTGTTTAAAGTGGCTAGTGATGTATTTTACATCAATTTCCATCAATTCCCTTTATTAAAGTGGCTGGAGTTGAGTCAGTGTGTTGGCAGCAGTCACTCAATGTTAGTGGTGGCTGTTTAACAGTCTGATGGCCTTGAGATAGAAGCTGTTTTTCAGTCTCTCAGTCCCTGCTTTGATGCACCTGTACTGACCTCGCCTTCTGGATGATAGCGGGGTGAACAGGCAGTGGCTCGGGTGGTTGTTGTCCTTGATGATCTTTATGGCCTTCCTGTGACATCGGGTGGTGTAAGTGTCCTGGAGGGCAGGTAGTTTGCCCCCGGTGATGCGTTGTGCAGACCTCACTACCCTCTGGAGAGCCTTACGGTTGTGGACGGAGCAGTTGCCGTACCAGGCAGTGATACAGCCCGCCAGGATGCTCTCGATTGTGCATCTGTAGAAGTTTGTGAGTGCTTTTGGTGACAAGCCGAATTTCTTCAGCCTCCTGAGGTTGAAGAGGCGCTGCTGCGCCTTCTTCACAACGCTGTCTGTGTGGTGTACAACTTAAAAGTGTAAGAGGAACTTAAAACTTGCTACCCTCTCCACTACTGTTCCATCGATGTGGATAGGGGAGTTCTCCCTCTGCTGTTTCCTGAAGTCCACAATCATCTCCTTAGTTTTGTTGACGTTGAGTGTGAGGTTATTTTCCTGACACCACACTCCGAGGGCCCTCACCTCCTCCCTGTAGGCCGTCTCGTCGTTATTGGTAATCAAGCCTACCACTGTAGTGTCGTCCGCAAACTTGATGATAGAGTTGGAGGCGTGCATGACCACGCAGTCATGGGTGAACAGGGAGTACAGGAGAGGGCTCAGAACGCACCCTTGTGGAGCCCCAGTGTTGAGGATCAGCGGGGTGGAGATATTGTTACCTACCCTCACCACCTGGGGGCGGCCCGTCAGGAAGTCCAGTACCCAGTTGCACAGGGCAGTGTCGTGCTACGGGGCTGTAGTCGTTTATCTCAGTTACTTTAGCTTTCTTGGGAACAGGGACAATGGTGGCCCTCTTGAAGCATGTGGGAACAGCAGACAGGGATAAGGATTGATTGAATATGTCCATAAACACACCACCCAGCTGGTCTGCGCATGCTCTGAGGACACGGCCTGGGATGCCGTCTGGGCCTGCAGCCTAGCGAGGGTTAACATGTATAAAGAGGGCTATATAAATAAATTTGATTTGAACACGTTTAAATGTTTTACTCACGTCGGCTGCAGTGAAGGAGAGTCCGAATGTTTTGGTTGCGGGCCGTGTCAGTGGCACTGTATTGTCCTCAAAGCAAAAAAAAGTTATTTAGTCTGCCTGGGAGCAAGACATCCTGGTCCGTGACGGGGCTGGTTTTCTTTTTTGTAATCCGTGATTGACTGTAGACCCTGCCACATACCTCTTGTGTCTGAGCCGTTGAATTGCGACTCTACTTTGTCTCTATACTGACGCTTAGCTTGTTTGATTGCATTGCGGAGGTAATAGCTACACTGTTTGTATTCGGTCATGTTTCCGGTCACCTTGCCCTGGTTAAAAGCAGTGGTTCGCGCTAGCAGTTTCACGCGAATGCTGTCATCAATCCACGGTTTCTGGTTTGGGAATGTTTTCATCGTTGCTATGGGAACGACATCTTCAATGCACTTTCTAATGAACTCGCTCACCGAATCAGCGTATTAGTCAATGTTGTTGTTGGACGCAGTGCGGAACATATCCCAGTCCACGTGATGGAAGCAATCTTGGAGCGTGGAATCAGATTGGTCGGACCAGCGTTGAACAGACCTGAGCGCCGGAGCTTCTTGTTTTAGCTTCTGTCTGTAGGCAGGGAGCAACAAAATGGAGTCGTGGTCAGCTTTTCCAAAAGGAGGGTGGGGGAGGGCCTTATATGCGTCGCAGAAGTTAGAATAGCAATGATCCAAGGTTTTACCAGCCCTGGTTGTTCAATCAATATGCTGATACAATTTAGTGAGTCTTGTTTTCAGATTAGCCTTGTTAAAATCCCCAGCTACAATGAATGCATCCTCAGGATATGTGGTTTCCAGTTTGCAAAGAGTCAAATAAAGTTCGTTCAGAGCCATCGATGTGTCTGCTTGGGGGGGAATATATACGGCTGTGATTATAATCGAAGAGAATTCCCTTGGTAGATAATGCGGTCGACATTTGATTGTGAAGAATTCTAAATCATGTGAACAGAAGAAGTTCCTGTATGTTGTTGTGACCACACCATGTCTCGTTAACCATAAGGCATACGCCCCTGCCCCTCTTCTTACCAGAAAGATGTTTGTTTCTGTCGGCGCGATGCGTGAAGAAACCAGCTGGCTGCACCGATTCCGTTAGCGTCTCTCGAGTGAGCCATGTTTCCGTGAAGCAAAGAACGTTACAGTCTCTGATGTCCCTCTGGAATGCTACCCTTGCGCGGATTTCATCAACCTTGTTGTCAAGAGACTGGGCATTGGCGAGAAGTATGCTAGGGAGTGGTGCGCGATGTGCCCGTCTCCGGAGCCTGACCAGAAGACCGCTTCGTTTCCCTCTTTTACGACGTCTTCGTCTCAATAGCAAGGCTATGTTCACTGAGTCTGTACATAGTCAAAGCTTTTCTTAAGTTTGGGTCCCATTTTGTGAATTCTTGGTTGGTTAGCGGACCCCAGACCTCACAGCCATAATGGGTTTTATAACTGATTTAAGTATTTTTTTGCCAGATCCTGATTGGTATGTCGAATTTTATCTTCCTTTTGATGGCATAGAAGGCCCTTCTTGCCTTGTCTCTCAGCTCGTTCACAGCTTTGTGGAACTAACCTGTGGCAATGATGTTTAGGTCAAGGCATGTACATTTTTTGTGTGCTCTAAGGCAACTGTGTTTAGATGGAATTTGTATTTGTGGTCCTGGCAACTGAACCTTTTTTGGAACACCATTATTTTTGTCTTACTGAAATGTACTGTGAGGGCCCAGGTCTGACAGAATCTGTGCAGAAGATCTAGATGCTGCTGTAGGCCCTCCTTGGTTGGGGACAGAAGCACCAGATCATCAGCAAACTGTAGACATTTGACTTCAGATTCTAGCAGGGTGAGGCCAGGTGCTGCAGACTGTTCTAGTGCCCTCGCCAATTCGTTGATATATCTGTTAAAGAGGGTGGGACTTAAGCTGCATCCCTGTCTCACCCCACGGCCCTGTGGAAAGAAATGTTTTTTTCCCCCCCAATTTTAACAGCAAACTTGTTGTTTGTGTACATGGATATTATGTCGTATGTTTTTCCCCCAATACCACTTTCCATCAATTTGTATAGCAGACCCTCATGCCAAATTGATTCAAAGGCTTTTTTGAAATCAACAAAGCGTGAGAAGACTGCCTTTGTTTTGATTTGTTTGTTTGTCTATTAGGGTATGCAGGGTGAATACGTGGTCTGTCGTATGGTAATTTGGCAAAAAGCCAATTTGACATTTTCTCAGTACATTGTTTTCACTGAGGAAATGTACGAGTCTGCTGTTAATGGTAATGCGGAGGATTTTCCCAAGGTTGCTGTTGACGCAAATCGCACAGTAGTTATTGGGGTCAAATTTGTCTCCACTTTTGTGGATTGGGGTGATCAGGCCTTGGTTCCAAATATTGGGGAATATGCCGGAGCTAAGGATGATGTTAAAGAGTATAGCCAAGTGGAATTAAGTATAGCCAAGTGGAATTTGTGGTCTGTATAATTTATCATTTCATTGAGGATACCATCAACACCACAGGCCTTTTTGGGTTGGAGGGTTTGTATTTTGTCCTGTAGTTCTTTCAATGTATTTGGAGAATCCAGTGGGTTCTGGTAGTCTTTAATAGTTGATTCTAAGATTTGTATTTGGTCACGTAGATGTTTTTGCTGTTTGTTCTTTGTTATAGGGCCAAAAAGTTTGGAGAAGTGGTTTACCCTTTACGCTCCCCAGTTTCTGTGTTGTAGTTTGTGTATTTGAGTGTGCGTTTCAGGAGATGGCTTCCTGAATTCTCCCCAAGCAGCTGATTGGTCGGCCCCGAATTGATGATTGGAGAGCTGACCCCGCCCCCTCGTCAGGACGCAGCTGTCTTCAATTAGATTCCTTCTGAAGATCATTGCTGAGAGAGCAGGTTGATGGCTGAGAGAGGAGGTTGATGGCTGAGAGAGGAGGTTGATGGCTGAGAGAGGAGGTTGATGGCTGAGAGAGGAGGTTGATGGCTGAGAGAGGAAGTTGATGGCTGAGGGTTATATCAGGTTGGTTGTTGCTGAGAGTGAGACAGGCAGTTGGTATGTACTATGTTAGTTGTTGATGGGAGCAGCTATGTTCTGTGTGAGTTTGTTGCCCAGTCAGAGCCTATTTGATGTCCTGTGTTTCTCAGTGTGTTTGTGAAATTGTTTATAATATTCTGTTTCATTTATTCCCAGGAGGGAAGGGGAAGTCACCTAGGGAGTGCTTAGGCAAGAGGCCCACGGGCATACATATACCCGTAGTATATTCACTGTCTAGGCACACTAGGTAAGACCTGGGCAAAATAAATGCAGGTATTTTATCAACCAGCACATTTGAGTTCAGCCATAATATTTGTTGTAATATTTGTTCTATCTTTCAGGGGGATGAAATTGAAATTGTAGCCAGCTCCATGCAATGCTTGTTTGAAAAAGAGAGATACTTAGAAAAAAGTATAATTTCAAATTAATTGAAAATGAGACATGGCAAAGGGAAAAGGCCATTTTTAAACAATGGATGAGCTTTTCTTAGTAATCTACTTGAGAACCATTTTAGGATTGAAGTACAACTTTTGAATAAGTGAAGCTTTTAGAGAGAGGTTTAGTGCTTTTATATTTAATGATCTCTATTCACCCAATTCCTATTCATTATATAGATAGGCATGCTTTATTTAGTCTGGTTTAGCGTCCCAGATAAAGCAAAATATTTTTTGCTCATATGATTTTAAAAACGAATCATCAAGACTTGGACTTGGTAAGTGAATATACCGAGATATGACTAAGGAGTTAATCAGGGCAATTTTTCCATAAATAGACAGGTATTTACCTCTCCATGGTTGCAGGATGTTATCTATTTTTTTCAAGTTTTCTATTGAAATTCGTTGTGGAGAGTTTATTTATATATTTTGTGATATGAATACCAAGTATGTCTACTTCACCATCAGCCCTTTTTATAGGTAAACTGCAGGGTAATGTAAACGTTTTTTTAAAAGATCCAATACGTAATTGATAATGGAATTTATATTTGGTAATGGAATTTGTTTAAATTAATGATTAGAATATTCCACTCTGAAACCATATTGTATGAAATTGATTAGAATCATAAAGTTCTTATTAATGATGTTGTCAGCGCCGTGTGTATAGGTGGCAGGGAAGTCAGGTGCAGGAGAGTCAAAATGGAGTGTAAATGGAGTCTTTTAATAAATGTCCATAGAACATGCTCCATAACACTAAAAGTACAGACATGAACAAACATGGGTACGAGGACCCGTCGCGCACCAACACAACAAATAAACAACACTGACAATAAAACAATCTCTGACAAAGACATGAGGGGAAACAGAGGGTTAAATACACAACAGGTAATGAATGGGATTGAAAACAGGTGTGTGGGAAGACAAGACAAAACCAATGGAAAATGAAAAATGGATCAATAATGGCTAGAAGACCGGTGACGTCAAACGGCGAGCACCGCCCGAACAAGACTTCGGCAGAAGTCGTGACAGATGTGTGTAGTTTTAGTCAGTAAAATTATAATTAATGAAGTGTGTAGTTTGTCAGAATATATCTTTATAGTATCTTAAACACAGACTGTCTGAGCAAAATTCGGTGCCCACCTGGCTATGAGCGATTTGGGAGAGGGCAGGGAGTGCTTCTCACGGTCTCCCTAATCTTGGGGGAGGACAGGGAGGGCTTCACACGGTCTCCCTATTCTTTGTCGGCTGGGTAGTGATACAGTATGTGCGTAGGATACCTACTGTTTGTGTGTGAAGGTATGTGCATAAGGAGCCAGTATAAAATGGATGGTTTTGTGCAACGGGGGAGCGCTCTCGTGAATAAACTTTCTGACTATTGTAGCTGGGACTCTGTCTGTTTCATTTCAACTGGAGTCTTACAAATTCTGGGTTGCAGACTGAGCAGTTTAATTGAAGTTCAGTTTATGAACATTGATAGCATAATTCACATAACAGTAATATTGTACACTTCTCATAATTAGGTTGTAGTCCAGAGAGTACAGAAATGTTATCTAGATCTTCAATGAGACATTGCAAGGATCTAGCTTGCGGACTTAATATAAAACTTGAGTCATAGGTGGAGTCATACATGGACACCTTTGTTTTTAAGTCTTGAATTTCTAATCCACTAATATTGTTATTGGATCTGATTTTAATAGCTAGCATTTCGATGGCCATAACGAATAGATATGGTGACAGCGGACACCCTTGTTTAACTCCTCTTGACAATTCAAAGCTCTCTGAGAAGTAGCCGTTATTTACTATTTTACACCTGGGGTTGCTATACATTATTTTATTTTTGTTAATATTTTTTTTTGCATTTTCCAATTAAGAACATTCAAAACAAACGTGAAAAGATATTAGACAACAATAGGACAAAGTGACAGTAACAGACGGGTGTAACAAAATTATAATTATACATACAAACATACAATAAGAAAAAAATAATGAGACATTGGATCACCTGCCGTAGGCTACATATTATACATTACGTGTGAAACATTATGTGAGGATTATATACAGATTCAATCAATGAGATGTGGGGGGAGATTCTCCATATAGTCAATAAAAGGTTGCCAAATTCTGTAAAATGTCTAACTTATTCCTCAAGCAGTAAGTGATTTTCTCCAAAGGGATACAACTATTAACTTCCGATAGCCACATTGCAACTGGCAGGGAGGAATCCAATTTCCATTTCAAGGCAATACATTTCTTGGCAATCGCTAGCAATATTTCTGTTAGCTATATAGTATGGCTTTGCCTAAGATTGGTGTTAGTGAAGTTACCCAGTAGACAGACCTCCGGGTCTAAAGGGAATGCAACCCCGTGAATTGAGGATATGGTATCGCATACCCCCTGCCAGAAACCGTGTAGTTTTGAACACTGCCAAGTGGAATGGAGGAATGTTCCTTCATCTGAGCCACATCTAAAACATAGGGAGGAGATATCTGGGTTGAACTTGTGCAGTCTAGATGGGGTGATATAGAGCTGATGGAGGAAATTAAACTGGATCAGTCTGTATCTGGAGTTCAATGTGGATGTAACACCATCCCTGCATAGGTCACTCCAGGCAGTGTTAGTCCTGACATAAGAGCATCGTATACACGGGAAATGGTCTTGAACAGTGGTTGGTCTGCATGGCAGAGTTGTTCAATAGGTGACATCTTAGGTAGGTTCCATTGTCCCTTGAGAGTCACCCTAATAAAGTTTCATAGTTGTAGGTAGCTAAAGAAGTCCCTGTTAGGCAAGTGGTATTTCTGTTTCAGCTGATCAAAAGACATAAGAACTCCCTCCTCGTAACAATGTTCCAGAAGAGTGATCCCCTTATCAGACCATGGTCTAAAGTTACTATTCTGGAAAAACATAGGGATCAATCTATTGTTCCATAAAGGGGTTTTAGGGGAAAGGAATCCCTCTCGTCCGAACAGCTCATGCAGTTTGCACCATGCCAGGACAGAATGTATGATTAAAGGGTTGTCTGTGATGGTTTTTATAGATTTTCTGTCCCATTTGTAAAACAATTCTGCCCCAGTGTCATCATTTACCTCAAGCTTTTCAATGTTCAACCATGAGGGAGAGGGACCATTGTCAAACCTCTGAGCCAGAAACCTAGACTGTGCAGCCCAGTAGTACATTCTAAAATTGGGGAGGTTTAAGCCCCCTTGACTGTAATCAAGGGTCAGTTTATCGACCTGAAGGAAGACATTCTGAATAAACATATGGTCATCGAAGTTAGGAGCATAAATATTCAATAGGGTCCAAGACTCTGAAAACATATGCCCCTGCACCAAAACAAACCTGCCAGAGGGATCAGAGATGGTGTTGTTGACTCTGAAAACATATGCCCCTGCACTAAATCAAACCTGCCAGAGGGATCAGAGATGGTGTTGTTGACGCAGAAAGGGATGTGTCTACTTATCAAAATTACAGTTCCTCTTGCTTTGGAGTTGAAAGAGGATGCAAAAACTTGTCCTAACCATTCCCTCTTCAATTGCTTGTGTTCACTGGCTGTAAGATGTGTTTCTTGTAAAAACACAATGTCAGCCTTTAATTTCTTAAGGTATGTATAGACTCTTTTCCTTTTAATCGGGCTGTTAAGACCTTTTACGTTGAATGTGACATATTTTAGTGGATTAAGCATAGGTTGGGTTTCAAATATGTAATTGAATAGAAATCTATCATATGCAGATAATTAGGAAATGTTTCAACTTTGGTTTAAGCACAAAAGTGACCTATGTGTCTCTTTAGGAAGGAAACAATAAACATAGAACATTTTTAAAATCCCACCCACCCCGATTATCAGACTAAAACAACAATCCCAACAATCAAACATGAATACACTTGTAGAGATACGTTGCTGCTCGCTTTCCAGCTTGCTCTTACTAGCTAAACCTTGGCGGAAACTAAAACCTGCGAGCTCTCTAAGCTGTAGCGTTACCGTTATCTTGATCGTCCTTCTTGCCTCTCGGTTGGAGGTCCATGGCTCTTTGGGAAGGTAAGTACTTGATAATTTATCAGCCGATGTTAGAATATTGTTTCAACGTTGTTATTTAGGTAAAAATAGAATAACTTTGAAGAGCTCGGTTTGTCAAAGTCTGCTCAGCTCCGCGGCATCACGTGCTCCCGCTATACATTATTTTTGCCCATTTTATAAGAGATTCACCGAAATTGAAAAATCCAGGCATTTATAAATAAAATCCAGTCTTACCTTTTCAAATGCCTTTTCAAAATCCGCTGTAAATACCAGGCCTGGCTTCTTAGATGTTTCATGATCTATTATTTCTAGTAGTTGTCCTATATTATCTCCAATGTATCGTCCATGTAAAAAAACTGTCTGATCAGGATGAACAATACCTGGTAAAACCCTTTTTAATTATGAGTGCAACGCATTCCGCTAGTCTTTTTGCATCACAACATTGAAGTGTAAGGGGCCTCCAGTTTTTTTTTGGACTGGATTTTATATTTGCCATTTGGGTCTTGTTTTAATAATAGAGAAATCAGACCTTCCTTCCTGACTGACTGCCATTTCTATAGGAGTAGGTAAAACAATCTAACAATGGAGCTTTTAGTATAACAAAAAAAGGCTTGATATACATCTACCGGTATGCCATCAATCCCTGGGGATTTTCCAGACTGAAAGGAATTAATAGCCCCAGAAAGTTCTTCCTCTGTAATTTGGCCTTTGCACTGATCTTTCTGTACATTTCTTAATTTTCCATTTTTTATATTATTTGGAAAGAATTTCTTATCGTAATCTTCATTCAGTGGGAGAGGATGAGATGGAAAAGAGAACATCTGCCTAAAATATTTAGCTTCCTCCTTTAAAATATCATTAGGAGAATCATAGATGACGCCGTCTTCAGTAACGAGCTTCTGCAAATTATTTTTGTTAGCGTTCCTGTATTGGAGATTCAGGAAGAATTTTGTGCATTTTTCTCCATATTCCATCCAGTTTGCTTTATTTTTGTATTAGATTACATTAGATTGTTCCTCCAAGTTCATTTTGGTTTTCCTCTAACTTGTTTTGCATCTCTGTAGTATCGTTTTTATTGCTATCTACCTGTACTATTAGTTCATGGATTTTCCTTGTTAGTCTTGTCTCTTCAACCAGAAACAGCTTTTTAAATTATTGATGAATATTGAATTGAATGACCTCCGAAGGTACATTTAAAAGTATCCCAAACAATAAGGGGATTTGCTGGACCTATATTATACCTGTTTTAAAAATAAATTGTCTTCCAGTAAACTTTGATTACATTTCCAATATCCCCGTCCATGTGGAAAATCTATAATAGTTATGTGAATGCCAATTAGATGATGATCCGATCGCATTCTGTCTCCTCTTAAAACTTTTCACGTTTGATGAAAGAGGCAAGAAAGTAGTCAAGACGACTAGCTTAAGTCTCCTCCATGTAGGTCTGGATCTCACTAGGTCTGGATTTTTTAGTCTCCAAATCCACTATTTCTAATGTGTCCATAATATTTGTGATTTCCTTAAGGGCACGGTGATGAAAGTTTGTAGAGTGATTACCTTTACGGTCCGTTGAGGTACTTAACACTGTGTTATAGTCTCCTATCATAATGACATAATCATTTGTTGCCTGAAGTTCAGTAAATTGGTATGAATGTTTTCGAAGAAGTATGGAACATCCTGATTTGGACCATATAGGTTAATGAGCCAAATGTATTTTTCGTCCACTTTCATATTCAAAAAGATCCACCTTCCTTTCGAATCATTCCTGACTATTTGCACATTCAGATTTACCTTTTTGTTAATTAATATCATCACACCTTTTGAGTTCCTCTGTCCATGACAGAAAATTATTTCACCACCCCATTCCTTTATCCATGCAACTTCATCTAAGGATGTAGAGTGAGTTTCCTGTAAGCAGTATATGTTATATTCCTTTTCTTTTAGTCACGTAAAGACTGATCTTTTTTTATAATCTGCTAAACCATTACAATTATAACTGGCTATACTTATTTCACTCCTTACCATAACTAGATACTATTCTCGATTAATTATTGCAATAATGAAGCTCGTCGACGACCCACCTGTAGGTGATTTGTTGAGAGCCCAACAAGCGGATTTGAGCCACAGCATTTTATAGCAAAGTCCATCCTCCTGAATGTTCAAGACAAACAACAGATGTATGGAATGGGTCACACGGTTAGGATTTTCATGAAAGATACTAATAATTCACAGCAGACTGTATCTGCTGTAAAGACTGTTCTCATTGTGTAGAAACCAGGGTCTGGCCCCCAAAACAAAGTTCCTCATCATTATCCATACCCGACCCATCTCCACCCTGGTACCTCCCGGCACAAACAAAACAACAACCATTTGATGCAATAATAGTATTATTAACACAATCTTGTAATTTCTCCACGATATGTGTGTTTTTTTGTTTGTGTTAGTGTGTGTGTGTGCATGTGTGGGGGTAGGTGAAAAGCAAGAGCTGACTTTGCGTCTTTGTCTGTATAAATAAATTATTAAAATCTCAAAATAATTAAAGCTGAAATCGGTTATCAGCATCCTCCATTACGGCCCTGTGGGTCCTCCATGCGGGCTCAGTACGCACGCCAGTCTCTCTCCAGGCCCCCGCTCAGCATGGGGGCTGATACAGACCACAGAAGCTGAATCTTAAACACACACCCTGTCAGAACAAAGAAATAAACTTTGTCTCAATGTGGGACGGTTTGGGGTTGGAGGACACACACAAGGATGGTGAGACGTGCATAAGGAGGCTGATCTCTCTACCTTTCTCTATATTTCACTGTTCCTATGCTTTTTATTCTTCTCTGCTCATCTCTGCCATCCATCTCTCCCCATCTATTTTCACTCCCTGTTTCTAGCCCTTTTTCCTCTCTCTCTCTCTCTCTCTCGCTCCCTTTCTATCTCTTCTCCCTTGCTGTTTGTATTACTGTAACAGAATGTCTGTTAGTCATCTAAAACCCAGTTCCCCTTCTCTCTGTCTTTTCTCTCTCTCTCCATTCTTCTCTCTCTCCATTCCTCTCTTTCCATTCTTCTCTCTCTTTCCATTCTTCTCTCTCTTTCCATTCTTCTCTCTCTTTCCATTCTTCTCTCTTTCCATTCTTCTCTCTCTCCATTCTTCTCTCTCTCCATTCCTCTCTTTCCATTCTTCTCTCTCTTTCCATTCTTCTCTCTCTTTCCATTCTTCTCTCTCTTTCCATTCTTCTCTCTTTCCATTCTTCTCTCTCTCCATTCCTCTCTTTCCATTCTTCTCTCTCTTTCCATTCTTCTCTCTTTCCATTCTTCTCTCTCTCCATTCCTCTCTTTCCATTCTTCTCCCTCTCCATTCCTCCCTCTCCATTCCTCCCTCTCCATTCCTCCCTCACTCTCCCCCTATGTCTTGTTTGTTGATCATTAATGCCAGTGTGTGTGTGTGTGTGTGTGTCTGACCAGCTGTTTGGCGTCTGCTTGTTCATGTGACTGGTGTTGCTATCTTACACACACACACAGATACGCATGGGCATACATATACAGACACACACTTTCAGATTCTTTATACACAAAATCCTCTACTTGGTCTCTGTATGCCCCCGAGATAAACTTTGAAACACTCCATCTCTTAGTCAGTGGAAAAACTATCCCCTCCTCCACAGCACTGGCTGTTGATTGGGTGCTGACAGGCGGTTGGAGGTGATTGATTGCTCACTGGGCCAATGTTGGGAGTGGGTCTGTTGAGGTGCAGCGCGCTGGTGTGATTATAGATTTTAGTGTCACTCCTGATGCTCCAACTAATATACATCCAGGGAAGTACAGAGTCTGATATTGGGGTGGAGCCAGGTGTGCCCACAGATACAGTACCTCAGCAGAGCATAAAACACCCTGATGCAGCATTAGCAGTTGCACCAAACACCTAACAACTCAACTGACACCAATAAAGAACTTACCAGCGTAGGTAGAGGGCAGTGTGTAACTGGGTGTGTGTTATGTCTGGGTTGTCCTTCCTGTTGTTTAGTGTTTGGATGTCAAATCCAATTTTATTAGTCACATTCTTCATAAACGACAGGTGTAGACTAAAAGAGCAATGCGGACTTAGGGCCCTTCCCAACAATACAGAGAAAATAATAACACAAAGAATAAATACACAATGAGTAATGATAACTTGGCTATATACATGGGGTACCAGTACTGAGTCATGATAACTTGGCTATATACACGGGGTACCAGTACTGAGTCATGATAACTTGACTATATACATGGGGTACCAGTACTGAGTCATGATAACTTGACTATATACATGGGGTACCAGTACTGAGTCATGATAACTTGGCTATATACATGGGGTACCAGTACTGAGTCATGATAACTTGGCTATATACATGGGGTACCAGTACTGAGTCATGATAACTTGGCTATATACACGGGGTACCAGTACTGACTAACGATAACTTGACTATATACATGGGGTACCAGTACTGAGTCATGATAACTTGACTATATACATGGGGTACCAGTACTGAGTCATGATAACGTGGCTATATACATGGGGTACCAGTACTGAGTCATGATAACGTGGCTATATACACGGGGTACCAGTACTGAGTCATGATAACTTGGCTATATACATGGGGTACCAGTACTGAGTCATGATAACTTGGCTATATACACGGGGTACCAGTACTGAGTCATGATAACGTGGCTATATACATGGGGTACCAGTACTGAGTCCGGATAACTTGGCTATATACACGGGGTACCAGTACTGAGTCATGATAACTTGGCTATATACACCTGGTACCAGTACTGAGTCATGATAACTTGGCTATATACATGGGGTACCAGTACTGAGTCATGATAACTTGGCTATATACACAGGGTACCAGTACTGAGTCATGATAACTTGGCTATATACACAGGGTACCGGTACTGAGTCATGATAACTTGGCTATATACACAGGGTACCGGTACTGAGTCATGATAACTTGGCTATATACATGGGTTACCAGTGCTGAGTCATGATAACTTGGCTATATACACAGGTACCGGTGCTGAGTCATGATAACTTGGCTATATACATGGGTTACCAGTACTGAGTCATGATAACTTGGCTATATACACTGGGTACCAGTACTGAGTCATGATAACTTGGCTATATACACTGGGTACCAGTACTGAGTCATGATAACTTGGCTATATACACAGGGTCAGTACTGGTAAGTGCATGCTCTGAGTACGTGTCCTGGTAGTCCGCCTGGCCCCGCGGCTTTGTGAATGTTGGCCGGTTTAAAGGTCTTACTACGTCAGGGAGCCCACTCATTTGTCTCTCTTGAGCCGTTCCTCTTCCGTGTCCTGGGGATTATGGACTGGTCTGAAATGAGCAGTACATCAACAGCTGCCGACCCGTTGAAGGAGAGATCTTAATCTAAATTGAGGTTAGTAATCGAATCAAATCAAATCAAATGTATTTATATAGCCCTTCGTACATCAGCTGATATCTCAAAGTGCTGTACAGAAACCCAGCCTAAAACCCCAAACAGCAAGCAATGCAGGTGTAGAAGCACCTGATTGATGTCCAGAAAATGTTTTCAGTTATAGGAAATGATGGTGGAAATATTATATACAAAAATTATGAACTAAAATAAGTTAAGATCAGCTTAAAAAAACACAAAATAAAGAATTGGTCAGGAGCCGGTAAAATGGCAGCCATCCACTGCAGCGCTGTGTGTATAGCTCATATATCTCTGTCCCAGATTGGGGCTGCAGTATGTAACTCAATGGGGAATCTTAGAATCCCAGTTTTGCTGAGAAAGCATTCGTAGACTGACTGGCCCTTGTGTATTAGTCTCTCTCTCTCTTTCTGTTTCTCTCTCTTTCTGTTTCTCTCTCTTTCTGTTTCTCTCTTTTCCTGTTTCTCTCTTTTCCTGTTTCTCTCTCTTCCTGTTTCTCTCTCTCCCTGTTTCTCTCTTTTCCTATTTCTCTCTCTCTGTTTCTCTCTCTTTCTGTTTCTCTCTCTTTCTGTTTCTCTCTTTTCCTGTTTCTCTCTTTTCCTGTTTCTCTCTCTTCCTGTTTCTCTCTCTCCCTGTTTCTCTCTTTTCCTATTTCTCTCTCTCTGTTTCTCTCTCTTTCTGTTTCTCTCTTTTCCTGTTTCTCTCTTTTCCTGTCTCTCTTTTCCTGTTTCTCTCTTGTGGTAGAAAATTGGTTCAAATATGACACAATCAAGAACTTTGTGAAAATCAATAGGCTTTTAATAAAGAGGTATCGCAAGCCGGAGTGGTCCGCAGAACACACACCTTTTCCAGAGCCCTGGCTCCAGTATTTATCCTCATATTGCATATGAGCCCATCCCACATGCAAATGAAGTTACATTCCAATCCGTGCATCCTGCTTGTTCAGCTCAATAACGCCCATACCTGCTTTCCGTCAGATTATGATGACAAGACCCTTGCTTTGTTCCTGCACTTAGCTAAATGCATTCTTTTGTTTGTGTATTATCTAGGATCAGCAGACTATGTGTCTCCTCAGTTTCTAGCGTGTCCAGCTATACTAAAAATACTATACATTCCTCTATTTTACAGCCCTATGCTTTGGCTCTGCACTTAGCTCAATATGTTCCTTTGTATGTGTATCTTTATCTCAGAGCAACAGACTATGTGTCTCCTCTGTCATTCCATCTGCATCTCTACGTCCTAAAAATATGCGAACTATGTCTATTGGTCGTCAGTTAGTCATTTGACTGACCCCCTCCTTTGTATATCCCTCTGGCCTTGGTATGTCCAGCTATCCTGGCACCTATGTGTCACCTTCCCTTCATGTAGTCTGTTTTTAGTGTTCAGCTATTCTATACATCTTATGCATTTGTCTATGTGTTATATTTGCTCCCACACTCTCTTCCTGTTTCTCTCTCTTCCTGTTTCTCTCTTTTCCTGTTTCTCTCTCTTTCTGTTTCTCTCTTTTCCTGTTTCTCTCTCTTTCTGTTTCTCTCTCTTTCTGTTTCTCTCTCTTCCTGTTTCTCTCTCTTTCTGTTTCTCTCTCTTTCTGTTTCTCTCTCTTTCTGTTTCTCTCTCTTTCTGTTTCTCTCTCTTTCTGTTTCTCTCTCTTTCTGTTTCTCTCTCTTCCTGTTTCTCTCTCTTCCTGTTTGTCTCTCTTTCTGTTTCTCTCTCTTTCTGTTTCTCTCTCTTCCTGTTTGTCTCTCTTTTCCTGTTTGTCTCTCTTTCTGTTTCTCTCTCTTTCTGTTTCTCTCTCTTCCTGTTTCTCTCTCTTTCTGTTTCTCTCTCTTTCTGTTTCTCTCTCTTTCTGTTTCTCTCTCTTTTCCTGTTTCTCTCTCTTTCTGTTTCTCTCTCTTTCTGTTTCTCTCTCTTTCTGTTTCTCTCTCTTTCTGTTTCTCTCTCTTTCTGTTTCTCTCTCTTTCTGTTTCTCTCTCTTCCTGTTTCTCTCTCTTTCTGTTTCTCTCTCTTTCTGTTTCTCTCTCTTTCTGTTTCTCTCTCTTTCTGTTTCTCTCTCTTTCTGTTTCTCTCTCTTTTTTCCTGATTCTCTTTCACCCTGTCCCTTTCTTTTGTCTGCTTACTTTTCTGCTCATTCTCTCTCTTTCTCAAGTACAAACACATCCACGACATGCCCTTGAATGTTAAGAATGTTTTCAATTGTGTGTTTGTGTGATCGCGCACGTGTGTGTGTGTGTGTGTGTGTGCACGCTGGAAGTAATCCTCTATAAGTAGCAGCTGATAATTGTTGGTATGGATGCTCTGACGCTTTGAGACAATCCTGGAGATAACCAGAGAATACTGTCATTTCATTAACACTCTTCCGTCCCTTTAACCGACACAGAGCTCTGAATTCATATCTGTAATTGTCTAACTTTTCTCCTCTGTTTCCTCTTCTCTTCTCCCCAGTGATCTTCTGTCTTCAAAGTACATGGAGAGGCATATTTCAGAAAATGGGAAGGCTGTCATATTCAAAGTAAGAAACTGAGCCCCGTATGGAAATCTAGTCTCTGAATTAGAATGTTGTTTCAGAAATGAGATGGTTTGATGATAACCTGCTGATAGGGTGCACTACAGTTTTGTGTCATTAACTACCAATGGTTGATCCTTAAAACTCTTCATCTGGGATTAACAACATCCTCATAGCTCGCTGACCGTACTGTAATCTGGACATCCACTTCTCTGTGCCACGGCCAGATCATAGTTAAACAGATTATTAGGTTATTAGGTTTTTAGGTTATTAGGGGAATAATAATCCACACTTTACGGATTATTATCTCTTCGTATTGTTACTAGGGGATACTTTATTAGCCATCAACAGTCTTTACAGTGGCCAACTATGTAATAATGTTTATAAACAGCTGAGAAGCAGCAAGGTAGAATAACATTATTTCTGATGGTAAGTACTTACTACGACTGAGATGTTTTATTGTTCCAACTAGCTATCTGAAGAAGGATGCACTAACTAAGTAGCTCTGGATAAGAGTTTCTGCTAAATGACTACAATGTAAAAAAAAAAAAAAATGTTGGCCATGATTACAACAGCCCTGCAGCTTCCCTAGCTCTCTCTCTCTCTCTCTCTCTCTCTCTCTCTCTCTCTCTCTCTTCTCTCTCTCCCTTTTGTCTCTCTCTTTTGTCTCTCTTTCTCTCTCTCCATCCTTCTCTCACTGTCACACACAATCACACACACACACACACACACACACACACACACACACACACACACACACACACAGTGCAGTTTGCTGGGTGTTTCTTGCCTCTATGAGAACTGGAGCAGAAGGTTCAGAGGAGGGGAGGAAGATGGGTGCTGGATAGTAGAGCACAGCCCTGCTTATAAATAGCTCTCTCTTCCTATCTTCCTCTCTCTCTCGCTTTCTTTTTCTCTCTTCCTCTTGTTCTTCCCCTCTCTCACTCTCTCTCGCTCTTTCCCTCACACTCTCTCCCCCTTTCTCTCTCTCTCACTCTCTCCCTCTCCCCCATTGACTGAGAGTGATATCACAGGAGTACTTCCTCCCCAGAGAAGAAGTAGGAAGGAGAGGGGAACTCTAATGACAACAGAAGTAACAGTCATCTCATCCATAGATAGTGATATAGATAGACAGGCTTTGATGGTCATTGTCTCCCTTCACATTCCTCACTCCCTCTCTTTCCATCTCTTTCTCTCTCTCCCTCCTTCCTGACAGAGTTGTGGTAGAGAGAGAGTGTTGTGGTAGAGAGAGAGTGTGTTGTGGTAGAGAGAGAGTGTGTTGTGGTAGAGAGAGAGGGAGTCGTGGTAGAGAGAGAGAGTGTCGTGGTAGAGAGAGAGAGTGTTGTGGTAGAGAGGGAGAGTGTTGTGGTAGAGAGAGAGAGTGTTGTGGTAGAGAGAGAGAGAGTGTTGTGGTAGAGGGAGAGAGTGTTGTGGTAGAGGGAGAGTGTGTTGTGGTAGAGAGAGAGGGAGTCGTGGTAGAGAGAGAGGGAGTCGTGATAGAGAGAGAGGGAGTCGTGGTAGAGAGAGAGTGTTGTGGTAGAGAGAGGGGGAGTTGTGGTAGAGAGAGAGTGTTGTGGTAGAGAGAGAGTGTTGTGGTAGAGAGAGGGAGTCGTGGTAGAGAGAGAGGGAGTCGTGGTAGAGAGAGAGGGAGTCGTGATAGAGAGAGAGGGAGTCGTGGTAGAGAGAGAGTGTTGTGGTAGAGAGAGGGAGTCGTGGTAGAGAGAGAGGGAGTCGTGATAGAGAGAGAGGGAGTCGTGGTAGAGAGAGAGTGTTGTGGTAGAGAGAGGGAGTCGTGGTAGAGAGAGAGTGTTGTGGTAGAGAGAGAGTGTTGTGGTAGAGAGAGGGAGTCGTGGTAGAGAGAGAGGGAGTCGTGGTAGAGAGAGAGGGAGTCGTGATAGAGAGAGAGGGAGTCGTGGTAGAGAGAGGGAGTCGTGGTAGAGAGAGGGAGTGGTAGAGAGAGGGAGTCGTGGTAGAGAGAGAGGGAGTCGTGGTAGAGAGAGAGGGAGTCGTGGTAGAGAGAGAGAGGGAGTCGTGGTAGAGAGAGAGGGAGTCGTGGTAGAGAGAGAGGGAGTCGTGGTAGAGAGAGAGGTAGAGAGAGAGGGAGTCGTGGTAGAGAGAGAGGGAGTCGTGGTAGAGAGAGAGGGAGTCGTGGTAGAGAGACAGAGTGTTGTGGTAGAGAGAGAGGGAGTCGTGGTAGAGAGACAGAGTGTTGTGGTAGAGAGAGAGGGAGTCGTGGTAGAGAGAGGGAGTCGTGGTAGAGAGAGGGAGTCGTGGTAGAGAGAGAGGGAGTCGTGGTAGAGAGAGAGGGAGTCATGGTAGAGAGACAGAGTGTTGTGGTAGAGAGAGAGGGAGTCGTGGTATGCAGTGGGGCAGTGCAGAGCTGCCTCCCTGTGTTCAGCCCAGGGGAGGGTGTAGTGCAGGAATTGATCCAGTGATAAAAGCTGTTTTCCTTCTGAGAGGCCGGCTTCCTGTCTAATGGTAGTTAGACCAGGAGAAATAGACCAGGAAGAGACAGCACTTAGACATCATACAAATCTATATGAATAAATATGGCTTTATGTACCACACGCACATGCAGCCTAACGCAGCAGAATGGGCCTAAGCACTCTGTGGTTTAAAAAAGCCTGAGAGATGGAGAGAGAGACATCGAGGGGGAGGGAGAGCGACATCGAGGGGGTCGATCATTGCTGTGGCTTCCTGTCAGTAGATGATCTGATGAGAGAAACAAGAGGAAGGTTAAGATAGGATAGAGGGATGAGAGGAGGAGTAGTGAGTAGTAGAATATCTCCCTCTCAGATCATTAAACGTGTTCAAGGGATGCATGTGACCTGGTTGAGCCCCCAGAGCATTTCCGTGCACCTGAGATAGCATCTTCAAATCTGTATACGCGACCAATCAACTTTGATTCTGTCGAACGTATTAGTATTCACAGACACCCCTTGGTCTATGTGAGCATAAACTCTGTGATAGATTACTTCAGTCTCGGGATCTAAGGGTGAATGCTCTGTGATTGATTGCTCTGGATTCATCTCCTTATGAAATGCTCAGTGATAGATTGCTCTTTCTTCAGAGTGTGCAGCAGTGTGTACAGTATGTAAAGTATGTGTATATTGTGTGGTCAGGACAATGACCATGTCCAGAAAGAAAACAGGCACTCGTGTTGATCTGTAAGGATATGTGTTTAAACTGATGGTAGTAGCTCCACCTTTCAACACATTGCTGACATCTTTGGTTGTTTCTGGGTAGGAGGTTGGATTGGCTCTAAAGTTACCGTCCTCTTTGTCACTGACAGTTGTGTTAATCTATCTCTCTCCCCCTCTCTCTCTCTCTCTCTTTCTCTATCTCTCTCTTTCTATCCCTCTCTCCCTCTCTCTCTCTCTCCCTCTCTCTATTTTTCTCTTTCTCTTACTCTCTCCCTCTCTTTCTATCTCTCTCTCCCTCTCTATCTCTCTCTCTCTCTTTATCTCTCTCTCTCTCTCTCTCTCTCTCTCTCTCTCTCTCTTTCAGGGAGGAGAACATTGTTACTACCAGGGGATAGTGCGGGACATCCCTGAATCCTTCGTGGCCCTCTCCACCTGCCACGGCCTGCAGTGAGTATTCTGTGTGTGTTTTCCTCGGATCAGTATTTCCTTCCCCCTGTGTCCCAGTCTCAGGCCTAAGTAGCAATTATCCCATTTAGGCATTATGCCAGTATAATTATTGCAGATTAGCTGATCTCTCTCTCTCTCTCTCTGTTGTGTGTGTGTGTGTGTCTGTTGTCCAGTCATGACATGCAAAGGCCGCCACTCAGAGCCAGTATCCTTTACGATGTGTTGATCCCAAGGCTCTTACAGGGAGCTGAATTGAACACCAGGGAGCACCATTTGGGTAGCTTGATGCTACCAACCACCTCAACATACACCTACAGTCATACTTTATTTATGTTTCTGTTCACACATAAACACCTCTCTCTTCCTCTTCCCCCCTCTCTCTCTCTCTCTTTCCCCCCAACTCTCTCTCTCTCTCTCTCTCTCTCTCTCCCCATCTGCTCTCTCCATCCTCTCTTTCTCTGTGTTTCTCTCTCTATGTCTCTGTGTCTCTGTCTTTCTCTCTCCATCCTCTCTCTCTCTCCATCCTCTCTCTCTCTCCATCCTCTCTGTCTCTCTCTCTCTCTCCATTCTCTCTCTCTCCTCCCTGCAGCATTGTCCTGTGGGACGTCTCTGTTTCTCAGGCTGGTATTTTTAGTTGTTCTCTAAAGCAGCGCTTTCTCTGAGAGAGAGGTGGGTCAGCTGGAGAAAGCCCTGCAGGGAGGTGTGTGTGTTGTATGTATGTTTATGTGTGTGACTGTATTGGGATATATCTGACAGTATCGGGTGTCTCGAATGCAGAGGAAACACACACACACAGAAGAAACACACACCTGCAGTGTCACACACCTGCAGTGTCACACACCTGCAGTGTCACACACCTGTGTCAGTCAGAGACACACCTCTTCTAAATACATGAGAGAGAGAGAGACGCACCTCTTCTAAATACGAGAGAGAGAGAGAGAGAGAGAGAGAGAGAGAGAGAGAGAGAGAGAGAGAGAGAGAGAGAGAGAGAGAGAGAGAGAGAGAGAGAGAGAGAGAGAGAGAGAGAGAGAGAGAGAGAGAGAGAGAGAGAGAGAGAGAGAGAGAGAGAGAGAGAGAGAGAGAGAGAGAGAGACTCACTCTCTTATGCTGGGTCAGGTCTCTACCACAATGTACATCCTGCCTTGCCTTCACACACACACACACCCTGTCGTGCTGTAATATAATATTAACAGCTGAAGTATGATTGGGACTCAATTGAATGTACTTGTCCCAGTGTCCATCAGGCTCTAAACCACAATGTGGCTCAGAGAAAACTGTTCTTCTAAACCAGATATACGCTCTGCCGTCGGGGGTACACTCTGCCGTCGGGGGTACGCTCTGCCGTCGGGGGTACGCTCTGCCGTCGGGGGTACGCTCTGCCGTCGGGGTACGCTCTGCCGTCGGGGGTACGCTCTGCCGTCTGGGGTACGCTCTGCCGTCGGGGTACGCTCTGCCGTCTGGGGTACGCTCTGCCGTCTGGGGTACGCTCTGCCGTCTGGGGTACGCTCTGCCGTCTGGGGTACGCTCTGCCGTCTGGGGTACGCTCTGCCGTCGGGGGTACGCTCTGCCGTCGGGGTACGCTCTGCCCTCTGGGGTACGCTCTGCCGTCGGGGGTACGCTCTGCCCGGGGGTACGCTCTGCAGTCGGGGTACGCTCTGCCGTCGGGGTACGCTCTTCCGTCGGGGTACGCTCTGCCGTCGGGGTACGCTCTGCCGTCTGGGGTACGCTCTGCCGTCTGGGGTACGCTCTGCCGTCGGGGGTACGCTCTGCCGTCGGGGGTACGCTCTGCCGTCGGGGTACGCTCTGCCCTCTGGGGTACGCTCTGCCCTCTGGGGTACGCTCTGCCGTCGGGGTACGCGCTCTGCCGTCGGGGGTACGCTCTGCAGTCGGGGTACGCTCTGCCGTCGGGGTACGCTCTTCCGTCGGGGGTACGCTCTGCCGTCGGGGGTACGCTCTGCCGGGGGTACGCTCTGCCGTCTGGGGTACGCTCTGCCGTCGGGGTACGCTCTGCCGTCGGGGGTACGCTCTGCCGTCGGGGTACGCTCTGCCTGGGGTACGCTCTGCCGTCGGGGTACGCTCTGCCGTCTGGGGTACGCTCTGCCGTCTGGGGTACGCTCTGCCGTCGGGGTACGCTCTGCCGTCGGGGTACGCTCTGCCGTCGGGGGTACGCTCTGCCGTCGGGGGTACGCTCTGCTGTCGGGGGTACGCCAAATGAAAGTGTAATTCACATTTAAAATTTTAAAAAGTCAAACAGTACATTTATATTTTCCAACGGGGCTATACATAGCCTTGTTTCACTGACAAAAATAAAATTCTACCATCTAGTGTTCAGTGAAATAACAACACAATGTCAAAAACAGGTAGCCTAGTCAAATAATTAACATCCAATCATGTTAACTGTTACTCTCTCGCGCAAAACCTTCACTCTTGCGCAGACATTTAGAACGAAACATGACAATTTGAAAAATAAGCCATGGAAGTATTTGGAGCGAGAATAAAGATGACTTTTGAGTAATAAGACATGTATAAAAGCAACAGATACCATTAATAACAAGGGCTAGAAATTCCACGTTTCAAGATTGCTTCGATCACGTTGACTGGGATATGTTCCGAATAGCCTCAGACAACAACATTGATGTATACGCTGACTCGGTGAGCGAGTTTATTAGCAAGTGCATCGGTGATGTTGTACCCACTGTGACTATTAAAACCTTCAATAACTATTATTATACTATCAACTATTATTCTGACATTTGAAATTCTTAAAATAAAGTGGTGATCCTAACTGACCGAAGACAGGGAATTTTTACTTGGATTAAATGTCAGGAATTGTGAAAAACTGAGTTTAAATGTATTTGGCTAAGGTGTATATAAACTTCCGACTTCAACAGTATAAAGATAAATAAATATAAATACAGAAAACAATTAAAAAGTAAACAGAAGTAATTTGAACCCAGTCTGGCACAAAGAGAAGATTCATATGGGAGACAAGCCTACAGTATAGACAATCTATATACACACATGCCATTTACCACATAGAAGCTAAATATTTGTACATGTCACGCCCTGACCTTAGAGATCCTTATGATTCTCTATGTTTGGTTAGGTCAGGGTGTGACTCGGGTGGGAAAGTCTATGTTTTCTATTTCTTTGTTTGTGGCCGAGTGTGGTTCCCAATCAGAGACAGCTGTCTATCATTGTCTCTGATTGGGGATCATATATAAGTTGTCATTTTCCTTTTGGGTTTTGTGGGATCTTGTTTTCTGTTTAGTATTTGAGCCTGACAGAACTGTGCGCTTTCGTTTTTTGTCTTTGTTATTTTGTTTGGTGTCATCAATAAAAATACGATGTACGCCTACCACGCTGCGCTTTGGTCTCCTACAAACGAGAGCCGTTACAGTACAATTTAATTATAGGTAGCCCTTTTTCTTTTATTCCAGGCTTTATCTAAATATTCTGCAAACGGAAATACACAATGGACAAAAAACTATTTCACTTTCTCCTCATCACTCAGCCACATAATTCCAGGGAATATCTGATGAGCAAGCATATATCGTGGTAGAAAGGGCAATAGAGGATAAAATGAGTTTCATTCTTTTTTCTTCGAGGTCACAATAGTTACATCTTCTTTTCTTTTCCATTTCACCACAATACCGACCTGTTTCAATACGCAGAGGCAATATCCCTGATCTTACCTGTGCACATAGCGATCTCTTGCTTTTAGGTAGGTTATACATAATATATCTCTCACACACAAATTCACCCTTAATCAAACAAAAGGTTCTCAATTTGGGTTTATGATTCATCTTGTATTGTTAGTTAGTAGTGTTGGTTACTAGTGTTAGTTAGTAGTGTTGTTTAGTAGTGTTAGTTACTAGTAGTGGTGTTGATTAGTAATGTTAGTAGTGTTGGTTATTAGTGTTGGTTACTAGTGTTAGTAGTGTTGGTTATTAGTGTTAGTAGTGTTGGTTAGTAGTGTTGGTTACTAGTGTTAGTAGTGTTGGTTAGTATTGTTGGTTAGTAGTGTTGGTTAGAAGTGTTGGTTACTAGTGTTAGTAGTGTTGATTAGTAGTGTTAGTAGTGTTAGTTACTAGTGGTAGTGTTGGTTTGTAGTGTTGGTTAGTAGTGTTGGTTAGTAGTGTTGGTTACTAGTGTTAGTAGTGTTGGTTAGTAATGTTGGTTAGTAGTGTTGGTTAGTAGTGTTGGTTACTAGTGTTAGTAGTGTTGGTTAGTAGTGTTAGTAGTGTTAGTTACTAGTGGTAGTGTTGGTTTGTAGTGTTGGTTTGTAGTGTTGGTTAGTAGTGTTGGTTACTAGTGTTAGTAGTGTTGGTTAGTAGTGTTGGTTACTAGTGTTGGCTAGTAGTGTTAGTAGTGTTGGTTAGTAGTGTTAGTTACTAGTGGTAGTGTTGGTTAGAAGTGTTGGTTACTAGTGTTAGTCGTGTTGGTTAGTAGTGTTAGTAGTGTTGGTTAGTAGTGTTGGTTACTAGTGTTGGCTAGTAGTGTTAGTAGTGTTAGTAGTGTTGGTTAGTAGTGTTAGTAATGTTAGTTATTAGTGTTGGTTAGTAGTGTTATTTACTAGTGTAAGTAGTGTTGGTTACTAGTGTTGGTTAGTAGTGTTAGTCATGGAGAGGAGGCTCATTTACAACAGACCTGCAGTGTACCAGTATAAACATGTACCAGTATAAACTATCCATAAACATGTACCAGTATAAACTATCCATAGACATAAACATGTACCAGTATAAACCATCCATATACATGTACCAGTATAAACATGTACCCGTATAAACTATCCATGGACATGTACCAGTATAAACTATCCATAAACATGTACCAGGAGAAACTAGCCATAGACATAAACATGTACCAGTATAAACCATCCATAGACATGTACCAGTATAAACATGTACCAGTATGAACTATCCATGGACATGTACCAGTATAAACACGTACCGGTATAAACATGTACCAGTATAAACTATCCATGGACATGTACCAGTATAAACACGTACCGGTATAAACATGTACCAGTATAAACCATCCATAGACATGTACCAGTATAAACCATCCATAGACATGTACCAGTATAAACCATCCATAGACATGTACCAGTATAAACCATCCATAGACATGTACCAGTATAAACATGTACCGGTATAAACATGTACCAGTATAAACCATCCATAGACATGTACCAGTATAAACCATCCATAGACATGTACCAGTATAAACCATCCATATACATGTACCAGTATAAACATGTGCCAGTATAAACCATTCATGGACATGTACCAGTATAAACACGTACCGGTATAAACATGTACCAGTATAAACCATCCATAGACATGTACCAGTATAAACATGTACCAGTATAAACCATCCATAGACATGTACCAGTATAAACCATCCATAGACATGTACCAGTATAAACCATCCATATACATGTACCAGTATAAACATGTGCCAGTATAAACCATCCATAGACATGTACCAGTATAAACCATCAATAGACATGTACCAGTATAAACCATCCATAGACATGTACCAGTATAAACCATCCATAGACACCTATCCCTCTTAGTGCCGTTACAGACACACACAGTCCTCATCAGTTACTGTAGAGAAGAGAGAGAGAGTGCTGGCATCCATCTTGTTTACGTCTGCAATGGCTGGCGGTCATATTGATCTCTCTTTTTCTCTCTCTCTGTCAGTGGGATGTTCTTTGATGGGAATCACACCTACATGATCGAGCCTGGAGGAAAGGACCGCGTCAGCGTGAGTACCTCGGCTAAGCCTGGCCTTGGCCATCCATTCATACATGCGCATGCACGCATGTACGCACTCACACACACTGTGTAATGGTAGTCGTCTCGACTGAATGGGACTAGAAGCTCTTGCAGAACGGACCGTGAATGCAGATCACAAAGCAGACTACCCTTACGTTACACATCCCATAATTAACATTGACTTCAGAGTAGAGAGATGATCCACTAGGACAGAGCAGAGTTGACCGGCCAGTTAGTTAATGAGGAATAGAGAGTGATAAAATTAAGCAATAAGACACAAGTGGGTGTGGTATATGGCCAATATACCACGACTAAGGAATGTTCTTAGGCACGACGCATCGCGGAGTACAGCCTGGATACAGCCCTTAGCCGTGGTATATTGACCATATACCACAAACCCCTGAGGTGCCTTATTGCTATTATAAACTGGTTATCAATGTAATTACATCAGTAAAAATACATGTTTTGTCATACCCGTGCAATACGGTCTGATATACCACGGCTGTCAGCCAATCAGCATTCAGGACTCTAACCACCCAGTTTATAATACAGTATATGTTTGTATTTATGAGGGAGAGCTGATGGTTTAAAGCAACATCTGTCGCCCTGAGAGAAAAGACCAAGCTCTGATTCTGATGTGTTGATGTGAGAGACACTTTATCTTCTGTGTCTGTGTTTAGGGTGGAGGTAATCAGGAAGGGAAGAAGGTATATTTGTTTGTGTACAGTGTGTGTGCAGTGTTTCCCCTAGGATTCTTTTCAGAAGTGGCGGCAAGGGTAGGAGGGATGAATTACTACTAGCGTTAGCGCAATGACATGCTAGCTGTTCCCATAGACATCCAGTCATTGAGCCAACAACTATCAATTTAAAAATGCATCTTGGCAGAAATATATAAATAAATAATGTGTGTGCGTGCGTGTCTGTATGTGTGTGCTCGTGCATGTCTATGTGTGTGTGTGTGTCTGTATTTGTGTGTGTCTGTGTGTATGTATGAGTGTGTGTGTGCGTGTGTGTCTGTATTTGTGTGTGTGTGAGCGAGCAAAAGTGCCCATGCTGGTTTGTGTGTGTATGTATTTCAGGCATATAGAGCCGCCTTCTTAAAATGCATATCCATCTGACAGGTTTACCACCTTATGGTGGAGAGGAGAGGGGAGAGAGAGAGGGGAGAGAGAGAGGAGAGAGGGGAGAGAGAGAGGAGAGAGGGGAGAGAGGGGAGAGAGGAGAGGGGAGAGAGAGAGGAGAGGGGAGAGAGAGAGAGGAGAGGAGAGGGGGGAGAGAGAGAGAGAGAGGGGAGAGAGAGAGAAAGAGAGGGGGAGAGCGTAAAATGAGAAGAAGGACATGAAATGAGTCAGGGAGAAGGAGGGAAGAATAGAGAAAAAGGGAGAGAGGAATGGACATAGACAGTGGGAGTGAGGGAGAGAGGAATGGACATGAGACAGTGGGAGTGAGGGAGAGAGGATTGGACAGAGACAGTGGGAGTGGGAGAGAGGATTGGACAGAGACAGTGGGAGTGAGGGAGAGAGGAATGGACAGAGACAGTGGGAGTGGGAGAGAGGAATAGACAGAGACAGTGGGAGTGAGGGAGAGAGGAATAGACAGAGACAGTGGGAGTGAGGGAGAATGGGGGGGTGAGAGAGAAACAGAAATGAACAACACTGGGACCCTGTGGCTTTGTGGCATCTGTTTTAGCAGCCTCCTTCATCATTCCCTCCCTATCTCCCTTTCCTCCTCCCCTCCTTCTCTCCCTCTGTCATTCCTCTGTAGTCTTCCTGGAGGGACTGAATTATTGAAGCAAGGAGTGAGTAGGAAAATTGCACTCCAAGATCTCTTAACTCAGAAAATCTCTGCAGCGCTCTGCTAGACACACACACGCAGTGTGGCATCTATAAGTTGTTCGCTAGTTAGCCGTTAGCATCCTGGCTCCAGGAAAAGGCCATGCTGTGCTACTGTCAAGCCCAGTGTCGGCTGTTAGGTTCTGCGCCTGCCTTCTTGGGGCTACTCTCTCTCTCTCTCTCTCTCTGACAGTCTGCTTGGTGTGCAGTTCATTATAAGAGGCTTGTCACACAGACACACAGATGCCTGCTGGAAAGATCAAGTAGTGGCCTCCCTGCCCTGCATGCCAAGTTTGATACTCACACACAGACAGACACACACACACACACACACACACACGCACACGCACACGCACACGCACACACACACAGCTGTACTTGCATCCTCTCTGCAGTGTTCTGTTTGTACACCCCATTGGTTTTAAAGTTTATTTTTAGCGTTTTCCTTCACCCTGCTTCAGTGTGTGTGTGTGTGTGTGTGTGTGTGTGTGTGTGTGTGTGTGTGTGTGTGTGTGTGTGTGTGTGTGTGTGTGTGTGTGTGTGTGTGTGTGTGTGTGTGTGTGTGTGTGTGTGTGTGTGTGTGTGTGTGCGTGTGCGTGTGTGCGTGCGTGCGTGCGTGCGTGCGTGCGTGCGTGCGTGCGTGCGTGCGTGTGTGTGTGCGTGCGTGGCGGCATAACTCCTGTCTGCCATATGGCTAATCCATCTGCCCTCCTTCGACCTGGACAGAACCACCAAGCCAGGCAGCAGGATGGCAGCCGAGAGGAACCAGAACCAGGGAGCCAGGCAGTAGGAAGGCAGCAAAGAGGAATCAGGGAGCCAGGCAGCAGGAAGGCAGCCAAGAGGAACCAGAACCAGGGATCCAGGCAGTAGGAAGGCAGCCAAGAGTAACCAGAACCAGGGAGCCAAGAGTAACCAGAACCAGGGAGCTAGGCAGTAGGAAGGCAGCCAAGAGGAACCAGAACCAGGGAGCCAGGCGTCAGGAAGGCAGCCAAGAGGAGCCAAAACCAGGGAGCCAAGAGTAACCAGAAGCAGGGAGCTAGCCAGTAGGAAGGCAGCCAAGAGGAGCCAAAACCAGGGAGCCAGGCAGCAGGAAGGCAGCCAAGAGGAGCCAGAACCAGGGAGCCAGCCAGTAGGAAGGGAGCCAAGAGGGACCAGAACCAGGGAGCCAGGCAGCAGGAAGGCAGCCAAGAGGGACCAGAACCAGGGAGCCAGGCAGCAGGAAGGGAGCCAAGAGGGACCAGAACTAGGGAGTCAGGTAGCAGAAAGGGAGCCAAGAGGGACCAGAACCAGGGAGCCAAGATGAACCAGAGAGCCAGGCAGCAGGAAGGGAGCCAAGATGAACCAGAACCAGGGAGCCAGGCAGCAGAAAGGGAGCCAAAAGGGACCAGAACCAGGGAGCCAAGATAAACCAGAACCAGGGAGCCAGGGAGCAGGAAGGGAGCCAAGAGGAACCATAACCAGGGAGCCAGGCAGCAGGAAGGGGGCCAAGATGAACCAGAACCAGGGAGCCAGGCAGCAGGAAGGGAGCCAAGAGGAACCAGGGAGCCAGGCAGCAGGAAGGGAACCAAGAGGCTGACTAACATGGCTCTATGTGGGCAGGATGTTGGGACTGGGATTCTGGGATCGGTTCTCTGCAAGATGCTGCTGCTTTAGCAAAATCTGTGTGTGCGTGATTGCGTGTGTGTTTGTTTGTGTGTGTGTGTGTGTGTAGGAGGGAGTTTATGCTGACTTGTCTTTGTACAGAACACCATATGTCTGGGTTGTGCCACCCCCTGCCCTGCCCCCACCTGCACCACCCTGCACTGCCTGTCTCAATAAAAGATGGATGTTATTATAGGGAATGTGAATTAAAGCTTCAGGTTTGGGCATTCCTCTCCTTTGCATAAAAATATGATTAACAGAATGTATAGAGCACAGAGCACATAGAAAGGTTGTGGTGATCAGCATCACAGAATGTAACATTCCAAAAACAGCCCTTCCTGGATGGTGGATTGGCTAGTTTACAAAGAACCAGTCGTCTCAATGGGGATGCTCAGTGGATTCCCTCGCTGTACCCAGGACTTCCCAGACTACCCAGTCCCTCAGGCTGTGCTGGGGATAGGGCTGATTGGGGAGTGGTGGGGGATGGGGCTTGATGGAGACATGGTGGTGTGGGGGGGGTGAAGCTGATAGCCTATGAATGTGCAGGCTTGGAGGGGAGGGTAGTGGTGGTGAGGGGGGTTCAGGACTAGGGGGATCCTTTGTGGCCTTTAGCCAAGCCCCTTCATGCACTCTAATGCAACACACACACAAACACAGGACGAATCCTTGGAACTCCTAAGCCTGCATGAAAGGGGTGCTGCCCCTCCCACCCCCCACTCTATATTAATTCATCTGAGATACGGTCTCACCCAGCAACCTAGGCCACGCCCTGTTCTTTTGTCCAAGGACATCTGAGCTCATCTGTGTGAGACCCTAATCCTACTCACGACACACACCCCATGGCTGCCTGTGTATGTGTGTGTGTGTATATGTGTGTGTTTGTAGGCCGTTGTCCCCCCAAACTGCTATCCTACCTTACCAAAAAGGGATTCATCAGGAAACAAAGGCAATTGGACAAGAGAACATTATACGGGATTCATTTGAGATTACTGTTTCTTAAAGTCAAAGTTCAAAGTCCAAACATTAACCAGCATATTCATGTGTACAAAACATTATTCTACATAGCTCACATATTCTGAAATGAAACCGCATATTAATATATACACATGTATCATGAAACAGAATAATAAAGAACAGACATGATACAGATTAAACTGTCAGTTCTGTTCTGTATAGAAATCTACCATCACATTGACATGAACTGCAGCATTTAAGTGGTGCGATCCACCACTAATCACATTGGCAACATGAAAGAGTGAGATTAAACAGAGTACTGGTTGGTGTGAAGACTGTCTGTGGGATGATGAGAGATGGTGTCTTTTCCTTAGGGGGTTTTGTGACACACATCAAAGACTGTAACTCAATGGAGAGAGCTCACTCATCAAAGACTGTATATGATGATAGAGTTAGCTCACTGCCTGGTTGTTTCTGCCTGCACTGATGTGGAGGAAGCTGTTCTCTATGGACAAAGGCTGAGTTGGTTTAGGCCTCCCTGCGTGTGAGTGCTCCCAAGAGGTCTGGACCTTTATGGCAGACCTTCAGAGCATGGTTGCTGGTTCAAGCCCATTTAAATAGTACTGGTGTAGTTTGTTCATACTGTGTTCTATTCAGGCCCGTCCCTAAAGGAAACACCATGTTATCTGTGGCAGGAACTAACTCCCTCAGGTTGGAAGAAACCTACTCTCAACTCGTCATTGTCTTTGCTACCAGAATGTGAACTATAGTCTTGTCTCTGCTCTTCATGCTGCTTCAGTCCTTACCAGAACAATATGTCTGTCTTGGTTCAGAAGAGTGTAGTCAGGGTTACCAGAACAATATGTCTGTCTTGGTTCAGAAGAGTGTAGTCAGGGTTACCAGAACAATATGTCTGTCTTGGTTCAGAAGAGTGTAGTCAGGGTTACCAGAACAATATGTCTGTCTTGGTTCAGAAGAGTGTAGTCAGGGTTACCAGAACAATATGTCTGTCTTGGTTCAGAGTGTAGCCAGGGTTACCAGAACAATATGTCTGTCTTGGTTCAGAAGAGTGTAGTCAGGGTTACCAGAACAATATGTCTGTCTTGGTTCAGAGGAGTGTAGTCAGGGTTACCAGAACAATATGTCTGTCTTGGTTCAGAGTGTAGCCAGGGTTACCAGAACAATATGTCTGTCTTGGTTCAGAAGAGTGTAGCCAGGTTTACCAGAACAATATGTCTATCTTGGTTCAGAAGAGTGTAGCCAGGGTTACCAGAACAATATGTCTGTCTTGGTTCAGAGTGTAGCCAGGGTTACCAGAACAATATGTCTGTCTTGGTTCAGAAGAGTGTAGCCAGGGTTACCAGAACAATATGTCTGTCTTGGTTCAGAAGAGTGTAGCCAGGGTTACCAGAACAATATGTCTATCTTGGTTCAGAAGAGTGTAGCCAGGGTTACCAGAACAATATGTCTGTCTTGGTTCAGAGTGTAGCCAGGGTTACCAGAACAATATGTCTGTCTTGGTTCAGAAGAGTGTAGCCAGGGTAACCAGAACAATATGTCTCTCTTGGTTCAGAGTGTAGCCAGGGTAACCAGAACAATATGTCTGTCTTGGTTCAGAGTGTAGCCAGGGTTACCATAACAATATGTCTGTCTTGATTCAGAAGAGTGTAGCCAGGGTTACCAGAACAATATGTCTGTCTTGGTTCAGAGTGTAGCGCGGGTTATCAGAACAATATGTCTGTCTTGGTTCAGAGTGTAGCCAGGGTTACCAGAACAATATGTCTGTCTTAGTTCAGAGTGTAGCCAGGGTTACCAGAACAATATGTCTTGGTTCAGAGTGTAGCCAGGGTAACTAGAACAATATGTCTTGGTTCAGAGTGTAGCCAGGGTTACCAGAACAATATGTTTGTCTTGGTTCAGAGTGTAGCCAGGGTAACCAGAACAATATGTCTTGGTTCAGAGTGTAGCCAGGGTTACCAGAACAATATGTCTGTCTTGGTTCAGAAGAGTGTAGCCAGGGTTACCAGAACAATATGTCTGTCTTGGTTCAGAGTGTAGCCAGGGTTACCAGAACAATATGTCTGTCTTGGTTCAGAGTGTAGCCAGGGTTACCAGAACAATATGTCTGTCTTGGTTCAGAGTGTAGCCAGGGTTACCAGAACAATATGTTTGTCTTGGTTCAGAGTCTAGCCAGGGTTACCAGAACAATATGTCTGTCTTGGTTCAGAAGTGTGTTGCCAGGGTTACCAGAACAATATGTCTGTCTTGGTTCAGAAGAGTGTAGCCAGAACATTATGTCTGTCTTGGTTCAGAAGTGTGTTGCCAGGGTTACCAGAACAATATGTCTATCTTGGTTCAGAAGAGTGTAGCCAGGGTTACCAGAACAATATGTCTGTCTTGGTTCAGAGTGTAGCCAGGGTTAGCAGAACAATATGTCTGTCTTGGTTCAGAAGAGTGTAGCCAGGGTTACCAGAACAATATGTCTGTCTTGGTTCAGAAGAGTGTAGCCAGGGTTACCAGAACAATATGTCTATCTTGGTTCAGAAGAGTGTAGCCAGGGTTACCAGAACAATATGTCTGTCTTGGTTCAGAGTGTAGCCAGGGTTACCAGAACAATATGTCTGTCTTGGTTCAGAAGAGTGTAGCCAGGGTAACCAGAACAATATGTCTGTCTTGGTTCAGAGTGTAGCCAGGGTAACCAGAACAATATGTCTGTCTTGGTTCAGAGTGTAGCCAGGGTTACCAGAACAATATGTCTGTCTTGATTCAGAAGAGTGTAGCCAGGGTTACCAGAACAATATGTCTGTCTTGGTTCAGAGTGTAGCCAGGGTTACCAGAACAATATGTCTGTCTTGGTTCAGAAGAGTGTAGCCAGGGTTACCAGAACAATATGTCTGTCTTGGTTCAGAAGAGTGTAGCCAGGGTTACCAGAACAATATGTCTATCTTGGTTCAGAAGAGTGTAGCCAGGGTTACCAGAACAATATGTCTGTCTTGGTTCAGAAGAGTGTAGCCAGGGTTACCAGAACAATATGTCTGTCTTGGTTCAGAAGAGTGTAGCCAGGGTAACCAGAACAATATGTCTGTCTTGGTTCAGAGTGTAGCCAGGGTAACCAGAACAATATTTCTGTCTTGGTTCAGAGTGTAGCCAGGGTTACCAGAACAATATGTCTGTCTTGATTCAGAAGAGTGTAGCCAGGGTTACCAGAACAATATGTCTGTCTTGGTTCAGAGTGTAGCCAGGGTTATCAGAACAATATGTCTGTCTTGGTTTAGAAGAGTGTAGCCAGGGTTACCAGAACAATATGTCTGTCTTGGTTCAGAAGTGTGTTGCCAGGGTTACCAGAACAATATGTCTGTCTTGGTTCAGAAGAGTGTAGCCAGAACAATATGTCTGTCTTGGTTCAGAAGAGTGTAGCCAGGGTTACCAGAACAATATGTCTATCTTGGTTCAGAAGAGTGTAGCCAGGGTTACCAGAACAATATGTCTGTCTTGGTTCAGAGTGTAGCCAGGGTTACGAGAACAATATGTCTGTCTTGGTTCAGAGAGTGTAGCCAGGGTTACCAGAACAATATGTCTGTCTTGGTTCAGAAGAGTGTAGCCAGGGTTACCAGAACAATATGTCTGTCTTGGTTCAGAAGAGTGTAGCCAGGGTTACCAGAACAATATGTCTGTCTTGGTTTAGAGTTTAGCCAGGGTTATCAGAACAATATGTCTGTCTTGGTTCAGAAGAGTGTAGCCAGGGTAACCAGAACAATATGTCTGTCTTGGTTCAGAGTGTAGCCAGGGTTACCAGAACAATATGTCTGTCTTGGTTCAGAGTTTAGCCAGGGTTACCAGAACAATATGTCTGTCTTGGTTCAGAAGTGTGTTGCCAGGGTTACCAGAACAATATGTCTGTCTTGGTTCAGAAGAGTGTAGCCAGAACAATATGTCTGTCTTGGTTCAGAAGAGTGTAGCCAGGGTTACCAGAAAAATATGTCTGTCTTGGTTCAGAAGAGTGTAACCAGGGTTACCAGAACAATATGTCTGTCTTGGTTCAGAAGTGTGTTGCCAGGGTTACCAGAACAATATGTCTGTCTTGGTTCAGAAGAGTGTAGCCAGAACAATATGTCTGTCTTGGTTCAGAAGAGTGTAGCCAGGGTTACCAGAACAATATGTCTATCTTGGTTCAGAAGAGTGTAGCCAGGGTTACCAGAACAATATGTCTGTCTTGGTTCAGAGTGTAGCCAGGGTTACGAGAACAATATGTCTGTCTTGGTTCAGAGAGTGTAGCCAGGGTTACCAGAACAATATGTCTGTCTTGGTTCAGAAGAGTGTAGCCAGGGTTACCAGAACAATATGTCTGTCTTGGTTCAGAAGAGTGTAGCCAGGGTTACCAGAACAATATGTCTGTCTTGGTTCAGAGTTTAGCCAGGGTTATCAGAACAATATGTCTGTCTTGGTTCAGAAGAGTGTAGCCAGGGTAACCAGAACAATATGTCTGTCTTGGTTCAGAGTGTAGCCAGGGTTACCAGAACAATATGTCTGTCTTGGTTCAGAGTGTAGCCAGGGTTACCAGAACAATATGTCTGTCTTGGTTCAGAAGTGTGTTGCCAGGGTTACCAGAACAATATGTCTGTCTTGGTTCAGAAGAGTGTAGCCAGAACAATATGTCTGGCTTGGTTCAGAAGAGTGTAGCCAGGGTTACCAGAAAAATATGTCTGTCTTGGTTCAGAAGAGTGTAGCCAGGGTTACCAGAACAATATGTCTGTCTTGGTTCAGAAGTGTGTTGCCAGGGTTACCAGAACAATATATCTGTCTTGGTTCAGAAGAGTGTAGCCAGAACAATATGTCTGTCTTGGTTCAGAAGAGTGTAGCCAGGGTTACCAGAACAATATGTCTATCTTGGTTCAGAAGAGTGTAGCCAGGGTTACCAGAACAATATGTCTGTCTTGGTTCAGAAGAGTGTAGCCAGGGTTACCAGAACAATATGTCTGTCTTGGTTCAGAAGAGTGTAGCCAGGGTTACCAGAACAATATGTCTATCTTGGTTCAGAAGAGTGTAGCCAGGGTTACCAGAACAATATGTCTGTCTTGGTTCAGAGTGTAGCCAGGGTTACCAGAACAATATGTCTGTCTTGGTTCAGAAGAGTGTAGCCAGGGTTACCAGAACAATATGTCTGTCTTGGTTCAGAAGAGTGTAGCCAGGGTTACCAGAACAATATGTCTGTCTTGGTTCAGAACAATAAGAGTGTAGCCAGGGTTACCAGAACAATATGTCTGTCTTGGTTCAGAAGAGTGTAGCCAGGGTTACCAGAACAATATGTCTGTCTTGGTTCAGAAGAGTGTAGCCAGGGTTACCAGAACAATATGTCTGTCTTGGTTCAGAAGAGTGTAGCCAGGGTTACCAGAACAATATGTTTGTCTTGGTTCAGAGTCTAGCCAGGGTTACCAGAACAATATGTCTGTCTTGGTTCAGAAGTGTGTTGCCAGGGTTACCAGAACAATATGTCTGTCTTGGTTCAGAAGGTTAGCCAGAACAATATGTCTGTCTTGGTTCAGAAGAGTGTAGCCAGGGTTACCAGAACAATATGTCTATCTTGGTTCAGAAGAGTGTAGCCAGGGTTACCAGAACAATATGTCTGTCTTGGTTCAGAGTGTAGCCAGGGTTACCAGAACAATATGTCTGTCTTGGTTCAGAAGAGTGTAGCCAGGGTTACCAGAACAATATGTCTGTCTTGGTTCAGAAGAGTGTAGCCAGGGTTACCAGAACAATATGTCTATCTTGGTTCAGAAGAGTGTAGCCAGGGTTACCAGAACAATATGTCTGTCTTGGTTCAGAGTGTAGCCAGGGTAACCAGAACAATATGTCTGTCTTGGTTCAGAGTGTAGCCAGGGTTACCAGAACAATATGTCTGTCTTAGTTCAGAGTGTAGCCAGGGTTACCAGAACAATATGTCTTGGTTCAGAGTGTAGCCAGGGTAACCAGAACAATATGTCTTGGTTCAGAGTGTAGCCAGGGTTACCAGAACAATATGTTTGTCTTGGTTCAGAGTGTAGTAGGGTAACCAGAACAATATGTCTTGGTTCAGAGTGTAGCCAGGGTTACCAGAACAATATGTCTGTCTTGGTTCAGAGTGTAGCCAGGGTTACCAGAACAATATGTCTGTCTTGGTTCAGAGTGTAGCCAGGGTTACCAGAACAATATGTCTGTCTTGGTTCAGAGTGTAGCCAGGGTTACCAGAACAATATGTCTGTCTTGGTTCTGTAGCCAGGGTTACCAGAACAATATGTTTGTCTTGGTTCAGAGTGTAGCCAGGGTTACCAGAACAATATGTCTGTCTTGGTTCAGAAGTGTGTTGCCAGGGTTACCAGAACAATATGTCTGTCTTGGTTCAGAAGAGTGTAGCCAGAACATTATGTCTGTCTTGGTTCAGAAGTGTGTTGCCAGGGTTACCAGAACAATATGTCTATCTTGGTTCAGAAGAGTGTAGCCAGGGTTACCAGAACAATATGTCTGTCTTGGTTCAGAGTGTAGCCAGGGTTAGCAGAACAATATGTCTGTCTTGGTTCAGAAGAGTGTAGCCAGGGTTACCAGAACAATATGTTTGTCTTGGTTCAGAAGAGTGTAGCCAGGGTTACCAGAACAATATGTCTATCTTGGTTCAGAAGATTGTAGCCAGGGTTACCAGAACAATATGTCTGTCTTGGTTCAGAGTGTAGCCAGGGTTACCAGAACAATATGTCTGTCTTGGTTCAGAAGAGTGTAGCCAGGGTAACCAGAACAATATGTCTGTCTTGGTTCAGAGTGTAGCCAGGGTAACCAGAACAATATGTCTGTCTTGGTTCAGAGTGTAGCCAGGGTTACCAGAACAATATGTCTGTCTTGATTCAGAAGAGTGTAGCCAGGGTTACCAGAACAATATGTCTGTCTTGGTTCAGAGTGTAGCCAGGGTTACCAGAACAATATGTCTGTCTTGGTTCAGAAGAGTGTAGCCAGGGTTACCAGAACAATATGTCTGTCTTGGTTCAGAAGAGTGTAGCCAGGGTTACCAGAACAATATGTCTATCTTGGTTCAGAAGAGTGTAGCCAGGGTTACCAGAACAATATGTCTGTCTTGGTTCAGAGTGTAGCCAGGGTTACCAGAACAATATGTCTGTCTTGGTTCAGAAGAGTGTAGCCAGGGTAACCAGAACAATATGTCTGTCTTGGTTCAGAAGAGTGTAGCCAGAACAATATGTCTGTCTTGGTTCAGAAGAGTGTAGCCAGGGTTACCAGAACAATATGTCTATCTTGGTTCAGAAGAGTGTAGCCAGGGTTACCAGAACAATATGTCTGTCTTGGTTCAGAGTGTAGCCAGGGTTACGAGAACAATATGTCTGTCTTGGTTCAGAGAGTGTAGCCAGGGTTACCAGAACAATATGTCTGTCTTGGTTCAGAAGAGTGTAGCCAGGGTTACCAGAACAATATGTCTGTCTTGGTTCAGAAGAGTGTAGCCAGGGTTACCAGAACAATATGTCTGTCTTGGTTTAGAGTTTAGCCAGGGTTATCAGAACAATATGTCTGTCTTGGTTCAGAAGAGTGTAGCCAGGGTAACCAGAACAATATGTCTGTCTTGGTTCAGAGTGTAGCCAGGGTTACCAGAACAATATGTCTGTCTTGGTTCAGAGTTTAGCCAGGGTTACCAGAACAATATGTCTGTCTTGGTTCAGAAGTGTGTTGCCAGGGTTACCAGAACAATATGTCTGTCTTGGTTCAGAAGAGTGTAGCCAGAACAATATGTCTGTCTTGGTTCAGAAGAGTGTAGCCAGGGTTACCAGAAAAATATGTCTGTCTTGGTTCAGAAGAGTGTAACCAGGGTTACCAGAACAATATGTCTGTCTTGGTTCAGAAGTGTGTTGCCAGGGTTACCAGAACAATATATCTGTCTTGGTTCAGAAGAGTGTAGCCAGAACAATATGTCTGTCTTGGTTCAGAAGAGTGTAGCCAGGGTTACCAGAACAATATGTCTATCTTGGTTCAGAAGAGTGTAGCCAGGGTTACCAGAACAATATGTCTGTCTTGGTTCAGAAGAGTGTAGCCAGGGTTACCAGAACAATATGTCTGTCTTGGTTCAGAAGAGTGTAGCCAGGGTTACCAGAACAATATGTCTGTCTTGGTTCAGAAGAGTGTAGCCAGGGTTACCAGAACAATATGTCTGTCTTGGTTCAGAGTGTAGCCAGGGTTACCAGAACAATATGTCTGTCTTGGTTCAGAAGAGTGTAGCCAGGGTTACCAGAACAATATGTCTGTCTTGGTTCAGAAGAGTGTAGCCAGGGTTACCAGAACAATATGTCTATCTTGGTTCAGAAGAGTGTAGCCAGGGTTACCAGAACAATATGTCTGTCTTGGTTCAGAGTGTAGCCAGGGTTACCAGAACAATATGTCTGTCTTGGTTCAGAGTGTAGCCAGGGTAACCAGAACAATATGTCTGTCTTGGTTCAGAGTGTAGCCAGGGTTACCAGAACAATATGTCTGTCTTAGTTCAGAGTGTAGCCAGGGTTACCAGAACAATATGTCTTGGTTATAGCCAGGGTCTGTCTTGGTTCAGAGTGTAGCCAGGGTTACCAGAACAATATGTTTGTCTTGGTTCAGAGTGTAGCCAGGGTAACCAGAACAATATGTCTTGGTTCAGAGTGTAGCCAGGGTTACCAGAACAATATGTCTGTCTTGGTTCAGAGTGTAGCCAGGGTTACCAGAACAATATGTCTGTCTTGGTTCAGAGTGTAGCCAGGGTTACCAGAACAATATGTCTGTCTTGGTTCAGAGTGTAGCCAGGGTTACCAGAACAATATGTCTGTCTTGGTTCAGAGTGTAGCCAGGGTTACCAGAACAATATGTTTGTCTTGGTTCAGAGTCTAGCCAGGGTTACCAGAACAATATGTCTGTCTTGGTTCAGAAGTGTGTTGCCAGGGTTACCAGAACAATATGTCTGTCTTGGTTCAGAAGAGTGTAGCCAGAACATTATGTCTGTCTTGGTTCAGAAGTGTGTTGCCAGGGTTACCAGAACAATATGTCTATCTTGGTTCAGAAGAGTGTAGCCAGGGTTACCAGAACAATATGTCTGTCTTGGTTCAGAGTGTAGCCAGGGTTAGCAGAACAATATGTCTGTCTTGGTTCAGAAGAGTGTAGCCAGGGTTACCAGAACAATATGTCTGTCTTGGTTCAGAAGAGTGTAGCCAGGGTTACCAGAACAATATGTCTATCTTGGTTCAGAAGAGTGTAGCCAGGGTTACCAGAACAATATGTCTGTCTTGGTTCAGAGTGTAGCCAGGGTTACCAGAACAATATGTCTGTCTTGGTTCAGAAGAGTGTAGCCAGGGTAACCAGAACAATATGTCTGTCTTGGTTCAGAGTGTAGCCAGGGTAACCAGAACAATATGTCTGTCTTGGTTCAGAGTGTAGCCAGGGTTACCAGAACAATATGTCTGTCTTGATTCAGAAGAGTGTAGCCAGGGTTACCAGAACAATATGTCTGTCTTGGTTCAGAGTGTAGCCAGGGTTACCAGAACAATATGTCTGTCTTGGTTCAGAAGAGTGTAGCCAGGGTTACCAGAACAATATGTCTGTCTTGGTTCAGAAGAGTGTAGCCAGGGTTACCAGAACAATATGTCTATCTTGGTTCAGAAGAGTGTAGCCAGGGTTACCAGAACAATATGTCTGTCTTGGTTCAGAGTGTAGCCAGGGTTACCAGAACAATATGTCTGTCTTGGTTCAGAAGAGTGTAGCCAGGGTAACCAGAACAATATGTCTGTCTTGGTTCAGAAGAGTGTAGCCAGAACAATATGTCTGTCTTGGTTCAGAAGAGTGTAGCCAGGGTTACCAGAACAATATGTCTATCTTGGTTCAGAAGAGTGTAGCCAGGGTTACCAGAACAATATGTCTGTCTTGGTTCAGAGTGTAGCCAGGGTTACGGAACAATATGTCTGTCTTGGTTCAGAGAGTGTAGCCAGGGTTACCAGAACAATATGTCTGTCTTGGTTCAGAAGAGTGTAGCCAGGGTTACCAGAACAATATGTCTGTCTTGGTTCAGAAGAGTGTAGCCAGGGTTACCAGAACAATATGTCTGTCTTGGTTTAGAGTTTAGCCAGGGTTATCAGAACAATATGTCTGTCTTGGTTCAGAAGAGTGTAGCCAGGGTTAACCAGAACAATATGTCTGTCTTGGTTCAGAGTGTAGCCAGGGTTACCAGAACAATATGTCTGTCTTGGTTCAGAGTTTAGCCAGGGTTACCAGAACAATATGTCTGTCTTGGTTCAGAAGTGTGTTGCCAGGGTTACCAGAACAATATGTCTGTCTTGGTTCAGAAGAGTGTAGCCAGAACAATATGTCTGTCTTGGTTCAGAAGAGTGTAGCCAGGGTTACCAGAACAATATGTCTGTCTTGGTTCAGAAGAGTGTAGCCAGGGTTACCAGAACAATATGTCTGTCTTGGTTCAGAAGAGTGTAGCCAGGGTTACCAGAACAAATATGTCTTGTCTTGAACAATATGTCTGTCAGAAGAGTGTAGCCAGGGTTACCAGAACAATATGTCTGTCTTGGTTCAGAAGAGTGTAGCCAGGGTTACCAGAACAATATGTCTGTCTTGGTTCAGAAGAGTGTAGCCAGGGTTACCAGAACAATATGTCTGTCTTGGTTCAGAAGAGTGTAGCCAGGGTTACCAGAACAATATGTCTGTCTTGGTTCAGAAGAGTGTAGCCAGGGTTACCAGAACAATATGTCTGTCTTGGTTCAGAGTGTAGCCAGGGTTACCAGAACAATATGTCTGTCTTGGTTCAGAAGAGTGTAGCCAGGGTTACCAGAACAATATGTTTGTCTTGGTTCAGAGTCTAGCCAGGGTTACCAGAACAATATGTCTGTCTTGGTTCAGAAGTGTGTTGCCAGGGTTACCAGAACAATATGTCTGTCTTGGTTCAGAAGAGTGTAGCCAGAACATTATGTCTGTCTTGGTTCAGAAGAGTGTAGCCAGGGTTACCAGAACAATATGTCTATCTTGGTTCAGAAGAGTGTAGCCAGGGTTACCAGAACAATATGTCTGTCTTGGTTCAGAGTGTAGCCAGGGTTACCAGAACAATATGTCTGTCTTGGTTCAGAAGAGTGTAGCCAGGGTTACCAGAACAATATGTCTGTCTTGGTTCAGAAGAGTGTAGCCAGGGTTACCAGAACAATATGTCTATCTTGGTTCAGAAGAGTGTAGCCAGGGTTACCAGAACAATATGTCTGTCTTGGTTCAGAGTGTAGCCAGGGTTACCAGAACAATATGTCTGTCTTGGTTCAGAGTGTAGCCAGGGTAACCAGAACAATATGTCTGTCTTGGTTCAGAGTGTAGCCAGGGTTACCAGAACAATATGTCTGTCTTGATTCAGAAGAGTGTAGCCAGGGTTACCAGAACAATATGTCTGTCTTGGTTCAGAGTGTAGCCAGGGTTACCAGAACAATATGTCTGTCTTGGTTCAGAAGAGTGTAGCCAGGGTTACCAGAACAATATGTCTGTCTTGGTTCAGAGTGTAGCCAGGGTTACCAGAACAATATGTCTGTCTTGGTTCAGAAGAGTGTAGCCAGGGTTACCAGAACAATATGTCTGTCTTGGTTCAGAAGAGTGTAGCCAGGGTTACCAGAACAATATGTCTATCTTGGTTCTTGGTTACCAGAACAATATGTCTGTCTTGGTTCAGAGTGTAGCCAGGGTTACCAGAACAATATGTCTGTCTTGGTTCAGAAGAGTGTAGCCAGGGTAACCAGAACAATATGTCTGTCTTGGTTCAGAAGAGTGTAGCCAGAACAATATGTCTGTCTTGGTTCAGAAGAGTGTAGCCAGGGTTACCAGAACAATATGTCTATCTTGGTTCAGAAGAGTGTAGCCAGGGTTACCAGAACAATATGTCTGTCTTGGTTCAGAGTGTAGCCAGGGTTACAGAACAATATGTCTGTCTTGGTTCAGAGAGTGTAGCCAGGGTTACCAGAACAATATGTCTGTCTTGGTTCAGAAGAGTGTAGCCAGGGTTACCAGAACAATATGTCTGTCTTGGTTCAGAAGAGTGTAGCCAGGGTTACCAGAACAATATGTCTGTCTTGGTTTAGAGTTTAGCCAGGGTTATCAGAACAATATGTCTGTCTTGGTTCAGAAGAGTGTAGCCAGGGTAACCAGAACAATATGTCTGTCTTGGTTCTTAGCCAGGGTTACCAGAACAATATGTCTGTCTTGGTTCAGAGTTTAGCCAGGGTTACCAGAACAATATGTCTGTCTTGGTTCAGAAGTGTGTTGCCAGGGTTACCAGAACAATATGTCTGTCTTGGTTCAGAAGAGTGTAGCCAGAACAATATGTCTGTCTTGGTTCAGAAGAGTGTAGCCAGGGTTACCAGAAAAATATGTCTGTCTTGGTTCAGAAGAGTGTAGCCAGGGTTACCAGAACAATATGTCTGTCTTGGTTCAGAAGTGTGTTCAGGGTTACCAGAACAATATATCTGTCTTGGTTCAGAAGAGTGTAGCCAGAACAATATGTCTGTCTTGGTTCAGAAGAGTGTAGCCAGGGTTACCAGAACAATATGTCTATCTTGGTTCAGAAGAGTGTAGCCAGGGTTACCAGAACAATATGTCTGTCTTGGTTCAGAAGAGTGTAGCCAGGGTTACCAGAACAATATGTCTGTCTTGGTTCAGAGTGTAGCCAGGGTTACCAGAACAATATGTCTGTCTTGGTTCAGAAGGTTCAGGGTTACCAGAACAATATGTTTGTCTTGGTTCAGAGTGTAGCCAGGGTAACTAGAACAATATGTCTTGGTTCAGAAGTGTGTTGCCAGGGTTACCAGAACAATATGTCTGTCTTGGTTCAGAAGAGTGTAGCCAGAACATTATGTCTGTCTTGGTTCAGAAGAGTGTAGCCAGGGTTACCAGAACAATATGTCTATCTTGGTTCAGAAGAGTGTAGCCAGGGTTACCAGAACAATATGTCTGTCTTGGTTCAGAGTGTAGCCAGGGTTACCAGAACAATATGTCTGTCTTGGTTCAGAGTGTAGCCAGGGTTACCAGAACAATATGTCTGTCTTGATTCAGAAGAGTGTAGCCAGGGTTACCAGAACAATATGTCTATCTTGGTTCAGAAGAGTGTAGCCAGGGTTACCAGAACAATATGTCTGTCTTGGTTCAGAGTGTAGCCAGGGTTAGCAGAACAATATGTCTGTCTTGGTTCAGAGTGTAGCCAGGGTAACCAGAACAATATGTCTGTCTTGGTTCAGAGTGTAGCCAGGGTTACCAGAACAATATGTCTGTCTTGATTCAGAAGAGTGTAGCCAGGGTTACCAGAACAATATGTCTGTCTTGGTTCAGAGTGTAGCCAGGGTTATCAGAACAATATGTCTGTCTTGGTTTAGAAGAGTGTAGCCAGGGTTACCAGAACAATATGTCTGTCTTGGTTCAGAAGTGTGTTGCCAGGGTTACCAGAACAATATGTCTGTCTTGGTTCAGAAGAGTTAGCCAGAACAATATGTCTGTCTTGGTTCAGAAGAGTGTAGCCAGGGTTACCAGAACAATATGTCTGGTTCTTGGTTCAGAACAATATGTCTGTCTTGGTTGTAGCCAGGGTTACCAGAACAATATGTCTGTCTTGGTTCAGAGAGTGTAGCCAGGGTTACCAGAACAATATGTCTGTCTTGGTTCAGAAGAGTGTAGCCAGGGTTACCAGAACAATATGTCTGTCTTGGTTCAGAAGAGTGTAGCCAGGGTTACCAGAACAATATGTCTGTCTTGGTTCAGAGTTTAGCCAGGGTTATCAGAACAATATGTCTGTCTTGGTTCAGAAGAGTGTAGCCAGGGTTACCAGAACAATATGTCTGTCTTGGTTCAGAGTGTAGCCAGGGTAACCAGAACAATATGTCTGTCTTGGTTCAGAAGAGTGTAGCCAGGGTTACCAGAACAATAGAGTGTAGCCAGGGTTACCAGAACAATATGTCTGTCTTGGTTCAGAAGAGTGTAGCCAGGGTTACCAGAACAATATGTCTGTCTTGGTTCAGAAGAGTGTAGCCAGGGTTACCAGAACAATATGTCTGTCTTGGTTCAGAGTGTAGCCAGGGTTACCAGAACAATATGTCTGTCTTGGTTCAGAAGAGTGTAGCCAGGGTTACCAGAACAATATGTCTGTCTTGGTTCAGAGTGTAGCCAGGGTTACCAGAACAATATGTCTGTCTTGGTTCAGAAGAGTGTAGCCAGGGTTACCAGAACAATATGTCTGTCTTGGTTCAGAAGAGTGTAGCCAGGGTTACCAGAACAATATGTCTATCTTGGTTCTTAGCCAGGGTTACCAGAACAATAAGAGTGTAGCCAGGGTTACCAGAACAATATGTCTGTCTTGGTTCAGAGTAACCAGAACAATATGTCTGTCCAGAAGGTTACCAGAACAATATGTCTGTCTTGGTTCAGAAGAGTGTAGCCAGGGTTACCAGAACAATATGTCTGTCTTGGTTCAGAAGAGTGTAGCCAGGGTTACCAGAACAATATGTCTGTCTTGGTTCAGAGTGTAGCCAGGGTTACCAGAACAATATGTCTGTCTTGGTTCAGAGTGTAGCCAGGGTTACCAGAACAATATGTCTGTCTTGGTTCAGAAGAGTGTAGCCAGGGTTACCAGAACAATATGTCTGTCTTGGTTCAGAAGAGTGTAGCCAGGGTTACCAGAACAATATGTCTGTCTTGGTTAGAGTTTAGCCAGGGTTATCAGAACAATATGTCTGTCTTGGTTCAGAAGAGTGTAGCCAGGGTAACCAGAACAATATGTCTGTCTTGGTTCAGAGTGTAGCCAGGGTTACCAGAACAATATGTCTGTCTTGGTTCAGAGTGTAGCCAGGGTTACCAGAACAATATGTCTGTCTTGGTTCAGAAGTGTGTTGCCAGGGTTACCAGAACAATATGTCTGTCTTGGTTCAGAAGAGTGTAGCCAGGGTTACCAGAACAATATGTCTGTCTTGGTTCAGAAGAGTGTAGCCAGGGTTACCAGAACAATATGTCTGTCTTGGTTCAGAAGAGTGTAGCCAGGGTTACCAGAACAATATGTCTGTCTTGGTTCAGAAGAGTGTAGCCAGGGTTACCAGAACAATATGTCTGTCTTGGTTCAGAAGAGTGTAGCCAGGGTTACCAGAACAATATGTCTGTCTTGGTTCAGAAGAGTGTAGCCAGGGTTACCAGAACAATATGTCTGTCTTGGTTCAGAGTGTAGCCAGGGTTACCAGAACAATATGTCTGTCTTGGTTCAGAGTGTAGCCAGGGTTACCAGAACAATATGTCTGTCTTGGTTCAGAGTGTAGCCAGGGTTACCAGAACAATATGTCTGTCTTGGTTGCCAGGGTTACCAGAACAATATGTCTGTCTTGGTTCAGAAGAGTGTAGCCAGAACAATATGTCTGTCTTGGTTCAGAAGAGTGTAGCCAGGGTTACCAGAACAATATGTCTATCTTGGTTCAGAAGAGTGTAGCCAGGGTTACCAGAACAATATGTCTGTCTTGGTTCAGAGTGTAGCCAGGGTTACCAGAACAATATGTCTGTCTTGGTTCAGAAGAGTGTAGCCAGGGTTACCAGAACAATATGTCTGTCTTGGTTCAGAAGAGTGTAGCCAGGGTTACCAGAACAATATGTCTATCTTGGTTCAGAAGAGTGTAGCCAGGGTTACCAGAACAATATGTCTGTCTTGGTTCAGAGTGTAGCCAGGGTTACCAGAACAATATGTCTGTCTTGGTTCAGAGTGTAGCCAGGGTAACCAGAACAATATGTCTGTCTTGGTTCAGAGTGTAGCCAGGGTTACCAGAACAATATGTCTGTCTTGGTTCAGAAGAGTGTAGCCAGGGTTACCAGAACAATATGTCTGTCTTGGTTCAGAGTGTAGCCAGGGTTATCAGAACAATATGTCTGTCTTGGTTCAGAAGAGTGTAGCCAGGGTTACCAGAACAATATGTCTGTCTTGGTTGAAGTGTGTTGCCAGGGTTACCAGAACAATATGTCTGTCTTGGTTCAGAAGCCAGGGTTAGCCAGAACAATATGTCTGTCTTGGTTCAGAAGAGTGTAGCCAGGGTTACCAGAACAATATGTCTATCTTGGTTCAGAAGAGTGTAGCCAGGGTTACCAGAACAATATGTCTGTCTTGGTTCAGAGTGTAGCCAGGGTTACCAGAACAATATGTCTGTCTTGGTTCAGAAGAGTGTAGCCAGGGTTACCAGAACAATATGTCTGTTCTTGGTTACCAGAACAATATGTCTGTCTTGGTTCAGAAGAGTGTAGCCAGGGTTACCAGAACAATATGTCTGTCTTGGTTCAGAAGAGTGTAGCCAGGGTTACCAGAACAATATGTCTGTCTTGGTTCAGAAGAGTGTAGTAACCAGAACAATATGTCTGTCTTGGGGTGTAGCCAGGGAACAGAACAATATGTCTGTCTTGGTTCAGAACAATATGTCTGTCTTGGTGTGTAGCCAGGGTTACCAGAACAATATGTCTGTCTTGGTTCAGAAGAGTGTAGCCAGGGTTACCAGAACAATATGTCTGTCTTGGTTCAGAAGAGTGTAGCCAGGGTTACCAGAACAATATGTCTGTCTTGGTTCAGAAGAGTGTAGCCAGGGTTACCAGAACAATATGTCTATCTTGGTTCAGAAGAGTGTAGCCAGGGTTACCAGAACAATATGTCTGTCTTGGTTCAGAGTGTAGCCAGGGTTACCAGAACAATATGTCTGTCTTGGTTCAGAAGAGTGTAGCCAGGGTTACCAGAACAATATGTCTGTCTTGGTTCAGAAGAGTGTGTAGCCAGGGTTACCAGAACAATATGTCTGTCTTGGTTCAGAAGAGTGTAGCCAGGGTTACCAGAACAATATGTCTGTCTTGGTTCAGAGTGTAGCCAGGGTTACCAGAACAATATGTCTGTCTTGGTTCAGAAGAGTGTAGCCAGGGTTACCAGAACAATATGTCTGTCTTGGTTCAGAGTGTAGCGCAGGGTTATCAGAACAATATGTCTGTCTTGGTTCAGAGTGTAGCCAGGGTTACCAGAACAATATGTCTGTCTTAGTTCAGAGTGTCCAGGGTTACCAGAACAATATGTCTTGGTTCAGAGTGTAGCCAGGGTTAACAGAACAATATGTCTTGGTTCAGAGTGTAGCCAGGGTTACCAGAACAATATGTCTTGGTTCTTGGTTACCAGAACAATATGTTTGTCTTGGTTCAGAGTCTAGCCAGGGTTACCAGAACAATATGTCTGTCTTGGTTCAGAAGTGTGTAGCCAGGGTTACCAGAACAATATGTCTGTCTTGGTTCAGAAGAGTGTAGCCAGGGTTACCAGAACAATATGTCTGTCTTGGTTCAGAAGAGTGTAGCCAGGGTTACCAGAACAATATGTCTGTCTTGGTTCAGAGTGTAGCCAGGGTTACCAGAACAATATGTCTGTCTTGGTTCAGAAGAGTGTAGCCAGGGTTACCAGAACAATATGTCTGTCTTGGTTCAGAAGAGTGTAGCCAGGGTTACCAGAACAATATGTCTGTCTTGGTTCAGAAGAGTGTAGCCAGGGTTACCAGAACAATATGTCTGTCTTGGTTCAGAGTGTAGCCAGGGTTACCAGAACAATATGTCTGTCTTGGTTCAGAAGAGTGTAGCCAGGGTTACCAGAACAATATGTCTGTCTTGGTTCAGAAGAGTGTAGCCAGGGTTACCAGAACAATATGTCTGTCTTGGTTCAGAGTGTAGCCAGGGTTACCAGAACAATATGTCTGTCTTGGTTCAGAAGAGTGTAGCCAGGGTTACCAGAACAATATGTCTGTCTTGGTTTAAGAGTGTAGCCAGGGTTATCAGAACAATATGTCTGTCTTGGTTCAGAATAGTGTAGCCAGGGTTACCAGAACAATATGTCTGTCTTGGTTCAGAAGAGTGTAGCCAGGGTTACCAGAACAATATGTCTGTCTTGGTTCAGAAGAGTGTAGCCAGAACAATATGTCTGTCTTGGTTCAGAGTGTAGCCAGGGTTACCAGAACAATATGTCTGTCTTGGTTCAGAAGAGTGTAGCCAGGGTTACCAGAACAATATGTCTGTCTTGGTTCAGAAGAGTGTAGCCAGGGTTACCAGAACAATATGTCTGTCTTGGTTCAGAAGAGTGTAGCCAGGGTTACCAGAACAATATGTCTGTCTTGGTTCAGAGTTTAGCCAGGGTTATCAGAACAATATGTCTGTCTTGGTTCAGAAGAGTGTGTAGCCAGGGTTACCAGAACAATATGTCTGTCTTGGTTCAGAGTGTAGCCAGGGTTACCAGAACAATATGTCTGTCTTGGTTCAGAGTTAGCCAGGGTTACCAGAACAATATGTCTGTCTTGGTTCAGAAGAGTGTTGCCAGGGTTACCAGAACAATATGTCTGTCTTGGTTCAGAAGAGTGTAGCCAGGGCCAGAACAATATGTCTGTCTTGGTTCAGAAGAGTGTAGCCAGGGTTACCAGAACAATATGTCTGTCTTGGTTCAGAAGAGTGTAGCCAGGGTTACCAGAACAATATGTCTGTCTTGGTTCAGAAGTGTGTAGCCAGGGTTACCAGAACAATATGTCTGTCTTGGTTTGTAGGGCCAGAACAATATGTCTGTCTTGGTTCAGAAGAGTGTAGCCAGGGTTACCAGAACAATATGTCTGTCTTGGTTCAGAAGAGTGTAGCCAGGGTTACCAGAACAATATGTCTGTCTTGGTTCAGAAGAGTGTAGCCAGGGTTACCAGAACAATATGTCTGTCTTGGTTCAGAAGAGTGTAGCCAGGGTTACCAGAACAATATGTCTGTCTTGGTTCAGAAGAGTGTAGCCAGGGTTACCAGAACAATATGTCTGTCTTGGTTCAGAGTGTAGCCAGGGTTACCAGAACAATATGTCTGTCTTGGTTGGTAGCCAGGGTTACCAGAACAATATGTCTGTCTTGGTTCAGAGTGTAGCCAGGGTTACCAGAACAATATGTCTGTCTTGGTTCAGAAGTGTGTTGCCAGGGTTACCAGGGTTAGTGTAGCCAGAACAATATGTCTGTCTTGGTTCAGAAGAGTGTAGCCAGGGTTACCAGAACAATATGTCTATCTTGGTTCAGAAGAGTGTAGCCAGGGTTACCAGAACAATATGTCTGTCTTGGTTCAGAGTGTAGCCAGGGTTACCAGAACAATATGTCTGTCTTGGTTCAGAAGAGTGTAGCCAGGGTTACCAGAACAATATGTCTGTCTTGGTTCAGAAGAGTGTAGCCAGGGTTACCAGAACAATATGTCTGTCTTGGTTCAGAAGAGTGTAGCCAGGGTTACCAGAACAATATGTCTGTCTTGGTTCAGAGTGTAGCCAGGGTTACCAGAACAATATGTCTGTCTTGGTTCAGAGTGTAGCCAGGGTAACCAGAACAATATGTCTGTCTTGGTTCAGAGTGTAGCCAGGGTTACCAGAACAATATGTCTGTCTTGGTTCAGAAGAGTGTAGCCAGGGTTACCAGAACAATATGTCTGTCTTGGTTCAGAGTGTAGCCAGGGTTACCAGAACAATATGTCTGTCTTGGTTCAGAAGAGTGTAGCCAGGGTTACCAGAACAATATGTCTGTCTTGGTTCAGAAGTGTGTTGCCAGGGTTACCAGAACAATATGTCTGTCTTGGTTCAGAAGAGTGTAGCCAGAACAATATGTCTGTCTTGGTTCAGAAGAGTGTAGCCAGGGTTACCAGAACAATATGTCTATCTTGGTTCAGAAGAGTGTAGCCAGGGTTACCAGAACAATATGTCTGTCTTGGTTCAGAGTGTAGCCAGGGTTACCAGAACAATATGTCTGTCTTGGTTCAGAGAGTGTAGCCAGGGTTACCAGAACAATATGTCTGTCTTGGTTCAGAAGAGTGTAGCCAGGGTTACCAGAACAATATGTCTGTCTTGGTTCAGAAGAGTGTAGCCAGGGTTACCAGAACAATATGTCTGTCTTGGTTCAGAGTTTAGCCAGGGTTATCAGAACAATATGTCTGTCTTGGTTCAGAAGAGTGTAGCCAGGGTAACCAGAACAATATGTCTGTCTTGGTTCAGAGTGTAGCCAGGGTTACCAGAACAATATGTCTGTCTTGGTTTGGCCAGGGTTCAGAACAATATGTCTGTCTTGGTTCAGAGTGTAGCCAGGGTTACCAGAACAATATGTCTGTCTTGGTTCAGGGAAGAACAATATGTCTGTGTTCAGAAGCCAGGGTTACCAGAACAATATGTAGCCAGAACTATGTCTGTCTTGGTTCAGAAGAGTGTAGCCAGGGTTACCAGAACAATATGTCTGTCTTGGTTCAGAAGAGTGTAGCCAGGGTTACCAGAACAATATGTCTGTCTTGGTTCAGAAGTGTGTTGCCAGGGTTACCAGAACAATATATCTGTCTTGGTTCAGAAGAGTGTAGCCAGAACAATATGTCTGTCTTGGTTCAGAAGAGTTAGCCAGGGTTACCAGAACAATATGTCTATCTTGGTTCAGAAGAGTGTAGCCAGGGTTACCAGAACAATATGTCTGTCTTGGTTCAGAAGAGTGTAGCCAGGGTTACCAGAACAATATGTCTGTCTTGGTTCAGAAGAGTGTAGCCAGGGTTACCAGAACAATATGTCTGTCTTGGTTCAGAAGAGTGTAGCCAGGGTTACCAGAACAATATGTCTGTCTTGGTTCAGAGTGTAGCCAGGGTTACCAGAACAATATGTCTGTCTTGGTTCAGAAGAGTGTAGCCAGGGTAACCAGAACAATATGTCTGTCTTAGCCAGGGTTACCAGAACAATATGTCTGTCTTGGTTCAGAGTGTAGCCAGGGTTACCAGAACAATATGTCTGTCTTGGTTCAGAGTGTAGCCAGGGTTACCAGAACAATATGTCTGTCTTGGTTCAGAGTGTAGCCAGGGTTATCAGAACAATATGTCTGTCTTGGTTCAGAAGAGTGTAGCCAGGGTTACCAGAACAATATGTCTGTCTTGGTTCAGAGTGTAGCCAGAACAATATGTCTGTCTTGGTTCAGAGTGTAGCCAGGGTTACCAGAACAATATGTCTGTCTTAGTTCAGAGTGTAGCCAGGGTTACCAGAACAATATGTCTGTCTTGGTTCAATATGTCTTGGTTCAGAGTGTAGCCAGGGTAACTAGAACAATATGTCTTGGTTCAGAGTGTAGCCAGGGTTACCAGAACAATATGTTTGTCTTGGTTCAGAGTCTAGCCAGGGTTACCAGAACAATATGTCTTGGTTCAGAAGTGTGTTGCCAGGGTTACCAGAACAATATGTCTGTCTTGGTTCAGAAGAGTGTAGCCAGAACATTATGTCTGTCTTGGTTCAGAAGAGTGTAGCCAGGGTTACCAGAACAATATGTCTGTCTTGGTTCAGAGTGTAGCCAGGGTAACCAGAACAATATGTCTGTCTTGGTTCAGAGTGTAGCCAGGGTTACCAGAACAATATGTCAGTCTTGGTTCAGAAGAGTGTAGCCAGGGTTACCAGAACAATATGTCTGTCTTGGTTCAGAAGAGTGTAGCCAGGGTTACCAGAACAATATGTCTATCTTGGTTCAGAAGAGTGTAGCCAGGGTTACCAGAACAATATGTCTGTCTTGGTTCAGAGTGTAGCCAGGGTTACCAGAACAATATGTCTGTCTTGGTTCAGAAGAGTGTAGCCAGGGTAACCAGAACAATATGTCTGTCTTGGTTCAGAGTGTAGCCAGGGTTACCAGAACAATATGTCTGTCTTGGTTCAGAAGTGTAGCCAGGGTTACCAGAACAATATGTCTGTCTTGGTTCAGAGTGTAGCCAGGGTTACCAGAACAATATGTCTGTCTTGGTTCAGAAGAGTGTAGCCAGGGTTACCAGAACAATATGTCTGTCTTGGTTCAGAAGAGTGTAGCCAGGGTTACCAGAACAATATGTCTTGGTTCTTAGCCAGGGTTCAGAACAATATGTCTGTCTTGGTTCAGAGTGTAGCCAGGGTTACCAGAACAATATGTCTGTCTTGGTTCAGAAGAGTGTAGCCAGGGTTACCAGAACAATATGTCTGTCTTGGTTCAGAGTGTAGCCAGGGTAACCAGAACAATATGTCTGTCTTGGTTCAGAGTGTAGCCAGGGTTACCAGAACAATATGTCTGTCTTGATTCAGAAGAGTGTAGCCAGGGTTACCAGAACAATATGTCTGTCTTGGTTCAGAGTGTAGCCAGGGTTATCAGAACAATATGTCTGTCTTGGTTCAGAAGAGTGTAGCCAGGGTTACCAGAACAATATGTCTGTCTTGGTTCAGAAGTGTGTTGCCAGGGTTACCAGAACAATATGTCTGTCTTGGTTCAGAAGAGTGTAGCCAGAACAATATGTCTGTCTTGGTTCAGAAGAGTGTAGCCAGGGTTACCAGAACAATATGTCTATCTTGGTTCAGAAGAGTGTAGCCAGGGTTACCAGAACAATATGTCTGTCTTGGTTGGTTAGCCAGGGTTACCAGAACAATATGTCTGTCTTGGTTCAGAGAGTGTAGCCAGGGTTACCAGAACAATATGTCTGTCTTGGTTCAGAAGAGTGTAGCCAGGGTTACCAGAACAATATGTCTGTCTTGGTTCAGAAGAGTGTAGCCAGGGTTACCAGAACAATATGTCTGTCTTGGTTCAGAGTTTAGCCAGGGTTATCAGAACAATATGTCTGTCTTGGTTCAGAAGAGTGTAGCCAGGGTAACCAGAACAATATGTCTGTCTTGGTTCAGAGTGTAGCCAGGGTTACCAGAACAATATGTCTGTCTTGGTTCAGAGTGTAGCCAGGGTTACCAGAACAATATGTCTGTCTTGGTTCAGAGTGTAGCCAGGGTTACCAGAACAATATGTCTGTCTTGGTTCAGAAGTGTGTTGCCAGGGTTACCAGAACAATATGTCTGTCTTGGTTCAGAAGAGTGTAGCCAGAACAATATGTCTGTCTTGGTTCAGAAGAGTGTAGCCAGGGTTACCAGAACAATATGTCTGTCTTGGTTCAGAAGAGTGTAGCCAGGGTTACCAGAACAATATGTCTGTCTTGGTTTAGAAGTGTGTTGCCAGGGTTACCAGAACAATATATCTGTCTTGGTTCAGAAGAGTGTAGCCAGAACAATATGTCTGTCTTGGTTCAGAAGAGTGTAGCCAGGGTTACCAGAACAATATGTCTATCTTGGTTCAGAAGAGTGTAGCCAGGGTTACCAGAACAATATGTCTGTTCTTGGTTCAGAACAATAGTTCAGAGTGTAGCCAGGGTTACCAGAACAATATGTCTGTCTTGGTTCAGAGTGTAGCCAGGGTTACCAGAACAATATGTCTGTCTTGGTTCAGAGTGTAGCCAGGGTTACCAGAACAATATGTCTGTCTTGGTTCAGAGTGTAGCCAGGGTTACCAGAACAATATGTCTGTCTTGGTTCAGAGTGTAGCCAGGGTTACCAGAACAATATGTCTGTCTTGGTTCAGAGTGTAGCCAGGGTTACCAGAACAATATGTCTGTCTTGGTTGGTAGCCAGGGTTCAGAACAATATGTTTGTCTTGGTTCAGAGTGTAGCCAGGGTTACCAGAACAATATGTCTGTCTTGGTTCAGAAGTGTGTTGCCAGGGTTACCAGAACAATATGTCTGTCTTGGTTCAGAAAGTGTAGCAGAACATTATGTCTGTCTTGGTTCAGAAGAGTGTAGCCAGGGTTACCAGAACAATATGTCTGTCTTGGTTCAGAGTGTAGCCAGGGTTACCAGAACAATATGTCTGTCTTGGTTCAGAAGAGTGTAGCCAGGGTTACCAGAACAATATGTCTGTCTTGGTTCAGAAGAGTGTAGCCAGGGTTACCAGAACAATATGTCTGTCTTGGTTCAGAAGAGTGTAGCCAGGGTTACCAGAACAATATGTCTGTCTTGGTTCAGAGTGTAGCCAGGGTTACCAGAACAATATGTCTGTCTTGGTTCAGAAGAGTGTAGCCAGGGTAACCAGAACAATATGTCTGTCTTGGTTCAGAGTGTAGCCAGGGTTACCAGAACAATATGTCTGTCTTGGTTCAGAGTGTAGCCAGGGTTACCAGAACAATATGTCTGTCTTGGTTCAGTGTAGCCAGGGTTACCAGAACAATATGTCTGTCTTGGTTCAGAAGAGTTGAACAATATGTCTGTCAGGTAGCCAGGGTTACCAGAACAATATGTCTGTCTTGGTTCAGAAGAGTGTAGCCAGGGTTACCAGAACAATATGTCTGTCTTGGTTCAGAGTGTAGCCAGGGTTACCAGAACAATATGTCTGTCTTGGTTCAGAAGAGTGTAGCCAGGGTTACCAGAACAATATGTCTGTCTTGGTTCAGAAGAGTGTAGCCAGGGTTACCAGAACAATATGTCTGTCTTGGTTCAGAAGAGTGTAGCCAGGGTTACCAGAACAGAGTGTAGCCAGGGTTACCAGAACAATATGTCTGTCTTGGTTCAGAGTGTAGCCAGGGTTACCAGAACAATATGTCTGTCTTGGTTCAGAGTGTAGCCAGGGTTACCAGAACAATATGTCTGTCTTGGTTCAGAAGAGTGTAGCCAGGGTTACCAGAACAATATGTCTGTCTGTCTTGGTTACCAGAACAATATGTCTGTCTTGGTTCAGAAGAGTGTAGCCAGGGTTACCAGAACAATATGTCTGTCTTGGTTCAGAAGTGTGTTGCCAGGGTTACCAGAACAATATGTCTGTCTTGGTTCAGAAGAGTGTAGCCAGAACAATATGTCTGTCTTGGTTCAGAAGAGTGTAGCCAGTGTAGCCAGGGTTACCAGAACAATATGTCTATCTTGGTTCAGAAGAGTGTAGCCAGGGTTACCAGAACAATATGTCTGTCTTGGTTCAGAGTGTAGCCAGGGTTACCAGAACAATATGTCTGTCTTGGTTCAGAGAGTGTAGCCAGGGTTACCAGAACAATATGTCTGTCTTGGTTCAGAAGAGTGTAGCCAGGGTTACCAGAACAATATGTCTGTCTTGGTTCAGAAGAGTGTAGCCAGGGTTACCAGAACAATATGTCTGTCTTGGTTCAGAGTTTAGCCAGGGTCAGAACAATATGTCTGTCCAGGGTTAGCCAGGGAACAGAACAATATGTCTGTCTTGGTTCAGAGTGTAGCCAGGGTAACCAGAACAATATGTCTGTCTTGGTTCAGAGTGTAGCCAGGGTTACCAGAACAATATGTCTGTCTTGGTTCAGAGTGTAGCCAGGGTTACCAGAACAATATGTCTGTCTTGGTTCAGAGTGTAGCCAGGGTTACCAGAACAATATGTCTGTCTTGGTTCAGAAGTGTGTTGCCAGGGTTACCAGAACAATATGTCTGTCTTGGTTCAGAAGAGTGTACCAGAACAATATGTCTGTCTTGGTTCAGAAGAGTGTAGCCAGGGTTACCAGAACAATATGTCTGTCTTGGTTCAGAAGAGTGTAGCCAGGGTTACCAGAACAATATGTCTGTCTTGGTTCAGAAGTGTGTTGCCAGGGTTACCAGAACAATATGTCTGTCTTGGTTCAGAAGAGTTACCAGAACAATATGTCTGTCTTGGTTCAGAAGAGTGTAGCCAGGGTTACCAGAACAATATGTCTATCTTGGTTCAGAAGAGTGTAGCCAGGGTTACCAGAACAATATGTCTGTCTTGGTTCAGAAGAGTGTAGCCAGGGTTACCAGAACAATATGTCTGTCTTGGTTCAGAAGAGTGTAGCCAGGGTTACCAGAACAATATGTCTGTCTTGGTTCAGAAGAGTGTAGCCAGGGTTACCAGAACAATATGTCTGTCTTGGTTCAGCCAGGGTTGGTCTTGGTTCAGAAGAGTGTAGCCAGGGTTACCAGAACAATATGTCTGTCTTGGTTCAGAGTGTAGCCAGGGTTACCAGAACAATAGTGGTTAGAGTGTAGCCAGGGTTACCAGAACAATATGTCTGTCTTGGTTCAGAGTGTAGCCAGGGTTACCAGAACAATATGTCTGTCTTGGTTCAGAGTGTAGCCAGGGTTACCAGAACAATATGTCTGTCTTGGTTCAGAAGAGTGTAGCCAGGGTTACCAGAACAATATGTCTGTCTTGGTTCAGAACAATATGTCTGTCTTGGTTCAGAGTGTAGCCAGGGTTACCAGAACAATATGTCTGTCTTGGTTCAGAACAATATGTCTGTCTTGGTTCAGAGTGTAGCCAGGGTACCAGAACAATATGGTTAGAACAATATGTCTGTCTTGGTTCAGAGTGTAGCCAGGGTTACCAGAACAATATGTCTGTCTTGGTTCAGAGTGTAGCCAGGGTTACCAGAACAATATGTCTGTCTTGGTTCAGAAGAGTGTATGTCTGCCAGGGTTACCAGAACAATATGTCTGTCTTGGTTCAGAAGAGTGTAGCCAGGGTTACCAGAACAATATGTCTGTCTTGGTTCAGAAGAGTGTAGCCAGGGTTACCAGAACAATATGTCTGTCTTGGTTCAGCCAGGGTTACCAGAACAATATGTCTGTCTTGGTTCAGAAGAGTGTAGCCAGGGTTACCAGAACAATATGTCTGTCTTGGTTCAGAAGAGTGTAGCCAGGGTTACCAGAACAATATGTCTGTCTTGGTTCAGAAGAGTGTAGCCAGGGTTACCAGAACAATATGTCTGTCTTGGTTCAGAGTGTAGCCAGGGTTACCAGAACAATATGTCTGTCTTGGTTCAGAAGAGTGTAGCCAGGGTAACCAGAACAATATGTCTGTCTTGGTTCAGAGTGTAGCCAGGGTACCAGAACAATATGTCTGTCTTGGTTCAGAGTGTAGCCAGGGTTACCAGAACAATATGTCTGTCTTGGTTCAGAAGAGTGTAGCCAGGGTTATGTCTGTCCAGAACAATATGTCTGTCTTGGTTCAGAAGAGTGTAGCCAGGGTTACCAGAACAATATGTCTGTCTTGGTTCAGAAAGCCAGGGTTACCAGAACAATATGTCTGTCTTGGTTCAGAAGAGTGTAGCCAGAACAATATGTCTGTCTTGGTTCAGAAGAGTGTAGCCAGGGTTACCAGAACAATATGTCTGTCTTGGTTCAGAAGAGTGTAGCCAGGGTTACCAGAACAATATGTCTGTCTTGGTTCAGAGTGTAGCCAGGGTTACCAGAACAATATGTCTGTCTTGGTTCAGAGAGTGTAGCCAGGGTTACCAGAACAATATGTCTGTCTTGGTTCAGAAGAGTGTAGCCAGGGTTACCAGAACAATATGTCTGTCTTGGTTCAGAAGAGTGTAGCCAGGGTAACCAGAACAATATGTCTGTCTTGGTTCAGAGTTTAGCCAGGGTTATCAGAACAATATGTCTGTCTTGGTTCAGAAGAGTGTAGCCAGGGTAACCAGAACAATATGTCTGTCTTGGTTCAGAGTGTAGCCAGGGTAACCAGAACAATATGTCTGTCTTGGTTCAGAGTGTAGCCAGGGTTACCAGAACAATATGTCTGTCTTGGTTCAGAGTGTAGCCAGGGTTACCAGAACAATATGTCTGTCTTGGTTCAGAGTGTAGCCAGGGTTACCAGAACAATATGTCTGTCTTGGTTCAGAAGTGTGTTGCCAGGGTTACCAGAACAATATGTCTGTCTTGGTTCAGAAGAGTGTAGCCAGAACAATATGTCTGTCTTGGTTCAGAAGAGTGTAGCCAGGGTTACCAGAACAATATGTCTGTCTTGGTTCAGAAGAGTGTAGCCAGGGTTACCAGAACAATATGTCTGTCTTGGTTCAGAAGTGTGTTGCCAGGGTTACCAGAACAATATGTCTGTCTTGGTTCAGAAGAGTGTAGCCAGAACAATATGTCTGTCTTGGTTCAGAAGAGTGTAGCCAGGGTTACCAGAACAATATGTCTGTCTTGGTTCAGAAGTGTGTAGCCAGGGTTACCAGAACAATATGTCTGTCTTGGTTCAGAGTGTAGCCAGGGTTACCAGAACAATATGTCTTGGTTCAGAGTGTAGCCAGGGTAACCAGAACAATATGTCTTGGTTCAGAGTGTAGCCAGGGTTACCAGAACAATATGTCTGTCTTGGTTCAGAGTGTAGCCAGGGTTACCAGAACAATATGTCTGTCTTGGTTCAGAGTGTAGCCAGGGTTACCAGAACAATATGTCTGTCTTGGTTCAGAGTGTAGCCAGGGTTACCAGAACAATATGTCTGTCTTGGTTCAGAGTGTAGCCAGGGTTACCAGAACAATATGTCTGTCTTGGTTCAGAGTGTAGCCAGGGTTACCAGAACAATATGTCTGTCTTGGTTCAGAAGTGTAGCCAGGGTTACCAGAACAATATGTCTGTCTTGGTTCAGAAAAGTGTTAGCCAGAACATTATGTCTGTCTTGGTTCAGAAGAGTGTAGCCAGGGTTACCAGAACAATATGTCTGTCTTGGTTCAGAGTGTAGCCAGGGTTACCAGAACAATATGTCTGTCTTGGTTCAGAAGAGTGTAGCCAGGGTTACCAGAACAATATGTCTGTCTTGGTTCAGAAGAGTGTAGCCAGGGTTACCAGAACAATATGTCTGTCTTGGTTCAGAAGAGTGTAGCCAGGGTTACCAGAACAATATGTCTGTCTTGGTTCAGAGTGTAGCCAGGGTTACCAGAACAATATGTCTGTCTTGGTTCAGAAGAGTGTAGCCAGGGTAACCAGAACAATATGTCTGTCTTGGTTCAGAGTGTAGCCAGGGTTACCAGAACAATATGTCTGTCTTGGTTCAGAGTGTAGCCAGGGTTACCAGAACAATATGTCTGTCTTGGTTCAGAGTGTAGCCAGGGTTACCAGAACAATATGTCTGTCTTGGTTCAGAAGAGTGTAGCCAGGGTTACCAGAACAATATGTCTGTCTTGGTTCAGAAGAGTGTAGCCAGGGTTACCAGAACAATATGTCTGTCTTGGTTCAAAAGAGAAGAGGGTTACCAGAACAATATGTCTGTCTTGGTTCAGAGAGTAGCCAGGGTTACCAGAACAATATGTCTGTCTTGGTTCAGAAGAGTGTAGCCAGGGTTACCAGAACAATATGTCTGTCTTGGTTCAGAAGAGTGTAGCCAGGGTTACCAGAACAATATGTCTGTCTTGGTTCAGAAGAGTGTAGCCAGGGTTACCAGAACAATATGTCTGTCTTGGTTCAGAGTGTAGCCAGGGTAACCAGAACAATATGTCTGTCTTGGTTCAGAGTGTAGCCAGGGTTACCAGAACAATATGTCTGTCTTGGTTCAGAAGAGTGTAGCCAGGGTTACCAGAACAATATGTCTGTCTTGGTTCAGAGTGTAGCCAGGGTTACCAGAACAATATGTCTGTCTTGGTTCAGAGTGTAGCCAGGGTAACCAGAACAATATGTCTGTCTTGGTTCAGAGTGTAGCCAGGGTTACCAGAACAATATGTCTGTCTTGGTTCAGAAGTGTGTTGCCAGGGTTACCAGAACAATATGTCTGTCTTGGTTCAGAAGAGTGTAGCCAGAACAATATGTCTGTCTTGGTTCAGAAGAGTGTAGCCAGGGTTACCAGAAAAATATGTCTGTCTTGGTTCAGAAGAGTGTAGCCAGGGTTACCAGAACAATATGTCTGTCTTGGTTCAGAGTGTAGCCAGGGTTATCAGAACAATATGTCTGTCTTGGTTCAGTGTGTAGCCAGGGTTACCAGAACAATATGTCTGTCTTGGCCAGAGGTTACCAGAACAATATGTCTGTCTTGGTTCAGAACAATATGTCTGTCTTGGTTCAGAGTGTAGCCAGGGTTACCAGAACAATATGTCTGTCTTGGTTCAGAAGTGTAGCCAGGGTTACCAGAACAATATGTCTGTCTTGGTTCAGAAGAGTGTAGCCAGGGTTACCAGAACAATATGTCTGTCTTGGTTCAGAAGAGTGTAGCCAGGGTTACCAGAACAATATGTCTGTCTTGGTTCAGAAGAGTGTAGCCAGGGTTACCAGAACAATATGTCTGTCTTGGTTCAGAGTGTAGCCAGGGTTACCAGAACAATATGTCTGTCTTGGTTCAGAAGAGTGTAGCCAGGGTTACCAGAACAATATGTCTGTCTTGGTTCAGAAGAGTGTAGCCAGGGTTACCAGAACAATATGTAGCCAGGGTTACCAGAACAATATGTCTATCTTGGTTCAGAAGAGTGTAGCCAGGGTTACCAGAACAATATGTCTGTCTTGGTTCAGAGTGTAGCCAGGGTTACCAGAACAATATGTCTGTCTTGGTTCAGAGTGTAGCCAGGGTTATCAGAACAATATGTCTGTCTTGATTCAGAAGAGTGTAGCCAGGGTTACCAGAACAATATGTCTGTCTTGGTTCAGAGTGTAGCGCGGGTTATCAGAACAATATGTCTGTCTTGGTTCAGAGTGTAGCCAGGGTTACCAGAACAATATGTCTGTCTTGGTTCAGAGTGTGTTGCCAGGGTTACCAGAACAATATGTCTGTCTTGGTTCAGAAGAGTGTAGCCAGAACAATATGTCTGTCTTGGTTACCAGAACAATAGCCAGGGTTACCAGAACAATATGTCTATCTTGGTTCAGAAGAGTGTAGCCAGGGCAGAACAATATGTCTGTCTTGGTTCAGAACAATAGTGTAGCCAGGGTTACCAGAACAATATGTCTGTCTTGGTTCAGAAGAGTGTAGCCAGGGTTACCAGAACAATATGTCTGTCTTGGTTCAGAAGAGTGTAGCCAGGGTTACCAGAACAATATGTCTGTCTTGGTTCAGAAGAGTGTAGCCAGGGTTACCAGAACAATATGTCTGTCTTGGTTCAGAAGAGTGTAGCCAGGGTTACCAGAACAATATGTCTGTCTTGGTTCAGAAGAGGGTGAACAATATGTCTGCCAGGGTTACCAGAACAATATGTCTGTCTTGGTTCAGAGTGTGTTGCCAGGGTTACCAGAACAATATGTCTGTCTTGGTTCAGAAGAGTGTAGCCAGAACAATATGTCTGTCTGGTTCAGAAGAGTGTAGCCAGGGTTACCAGAACAATATGTCTATCTTGGTTCAGAAGAGTGTAGCCAGGGTTACCAGAACAATATGTCTGTCTTGGTTCAGAGTGTAGCCAGGGTTACCAGAACAATATGTCTGTCTTGGTTCAGAAGAGTGTAGCCAGGGTTACCAGAACAATATGTCTGTCTTGGTTCAGAAGAGTGTAGCCAGGGTTACCAGAACAATATGTCTGTCTTGGTTCAGAAGAGTGTAGCCAGGGTTACCAGAACAATATGTCTGTCTTGGTTCAGAGTGTAGCCAGGGTTATCAGAACAATATGTCTGTCTTGGTTCAGAAGAGTGTAGCCAGGGTAACCAGAACAATATGTCTGTCTTGGTTCAGAGTGTAGAGTAACCAGAACAATATGTCTGTCTTGGTTCAGAGGTAGCCAGGGTTACCAGAACAATATGTCTGTCTTGGTTCAGAGTGTAGCCAGGGTTACCAGAACAATATGTCTGTCTTGGTTCAGAGTGTAGCCAGGGTTACCAGAACAATATGTCTGTCTTGGTTCAGAAGTGTGTTGCCAGGGTTACCAGAACAATATGTCTGTCTTGGTTCAGAAGAGTGTAGCCAGAACAATATGTCTGTCTTGGTTCAGAAGAGTGTAGCCAGGGTTACCAGAACAATATGTCTGTCTTGGTTCAGAAGAGTGTAGCCAGGGTTACCAGAACAATATGTCTGTCTTGGTTCAGAAGTGTGTTGCCAGGGTTATCTGTCTTGGTTCAGAACAGAACAATATGTCTGTCTTGGTTCAGAAGAGTGTAGCCAGGGTTACCAGAACAATATGTCTGTCTTGGTTCAGAAGAGTGTAGCCAGGGTTACCAGAACAATATGTCTGTCTTGGTTCAGAGTGTAGCCAGGGTTACCAGAACAATATGTCTGTCTTGGTTCAGAGTGTAGCCAGGGTTACCAGAACAATATGTCTGTCTTGGTTCAGAGAGTGTAGCCAGGGTTACCAGAACAATATGTCTGTCTTGGTTCAGAGTGTAGCCAGGGTTACCAGAACAATATGTCTGTCTTGGTTCAGAAGAGTGTAGCCAGGGTTACCAGAACAATATGTCTGTCTTGGTTCAGAGTGTAGCCAGGGTTACCAGAACAATATGTCTGTCTTGGTTCAGAAGAGTGTAGCCAGGGTTACCAGAACAATATGTCTGTCTTGGTTCAGAACAATAGTCTTGGTGTGTAGCCAGGGTTACCAGAACAATATGTCTGTCTTGGTTCAGAGTGTAGCCAGGGTTACCAGAACAATATGTCTGAGCCAGGGTTACCAGAACAATATGTCTGTCTTGGTTCAGAGTGTAGCCAGGGTTACCAGAACAATATGTCTGTCTTGGTTCAGAGTGTAGCCAGGGTTACCAGAACAATATGTCTGTCTTGGTTCAGAGTGTAGCCAGGGTTACCAGAACAATATGTCTGTCTTGGTTCAGAGTGTAGCCAGGGTTACCAGAACAATATGTCTGTCTTGGTTCAGAGTGTAGCCAGGGTTACCAGAACAATATGTCTGTCTTGGTTCAGAAGAGTGTGCCAGGGTTACCAGAACAATATGTCTGTCTTGGTTCAGAAGAGTGTACAGAACATTATGTCTGTCTTGGTTCAGAAGAGTGTAGCCAGGGTTACCAGAACAATATGTCTGTCTTGGTTCAGAAGAGTGTAGCCAGGGTTACCAGAACAATATGTCTATCTTGGTTCAGAAGAGTGTAGCCAGGGTTACCAGAACAATATGTCTGTCTTGGTTCAGAAGAGTGTAGCCAGGGTTACCAGAACAATATGTCTATCTTGGTTCAGAAGAGTGTAGCCAGGGTTACCAGAACAATATGTCTGTCTTGGTTCAGAGTGTAGCCAGGGTTACCAGAACAATATGTCTGTCTTGGTTCAGAAGAGTGTAGCCAGGGTAACCAGAACAATATGTCTGTCTTGGTTCAGAGTGTAGCCAGGGTAACCAGAACAATATGTCTGTCTTGGTTCAGAACAATATGTTTGTCTTGGTTCAGAGTGTAGCCAGGGTTACCAGAACAATATGTCTGTCTTGGTTCAGAGTGTAGCCAGGGTTACCAGAACAATATGTCTGTCTTGGTTCAGAGTGTAGCCAGGGTTACCAGAACAATATGTCTGTCTTGGTTCAGAAGAGTGTAGCCAGGGTTACCAGAACAATATGTCTGTCTTGGTTCAGAAGAGTGTAGCCAGGGTTACCAGAACAATATGTCTGTCTTGGTTCAGAGTGTAGCCAGGGTTACCAGAACAATATGTCTGTCTTGGTTCAGAAGAGTGTAGCCAGGGTTACCAGAACAATATGTCTGTCTTGGTTCAGAAGAGTGTAGCCAGGGTTACCAGAACAATATGTCTATCTTGGTTCAGAAGAGTGTAGCCAGGGTTACCAGAACAATATGTCTGTCTTGGTTCAGAGTGTAGCCAGGGTTACCAGAACAATATGTCTGTCTTGGTTCAGAAGAGTGTAGCCAGGGTAACCAGAACAATATGTCTGTCTTGGTTGGTAGCCAGGGTCAGAACAATATGTCTGTCTTGGTTCAGAGTGTAGCCAGGGTTACCAGAACAATATGTCTGTCTTGGTTCAGAAGAGTGTAGCCAGGGTTACCAGAACAATATGTCTGTCTTGGTTCAGAGTGTTCAGAACAATATGTCTGTCTTGGTTCAGAAGAGTGTAGCCAGGGTTACCAGAACAATATGTCTGTCTTGGTTCAGAAGTGTGTAGCCAGGGTTACCAGAACAATATGTCTGTCTTGGTTCAATAGCCAGAACAATATGTCTGTCTTGGTTCAGAAGAGTGTAGCCAGGGTTACCAGAACAATATGTCTGTCTTGGTTCAGAGTGTAGCCAGGGTTACCAGAACAATATGTCTGTCTTGGTTCAGAAGAGTGTAGCCAGGGTTACCAGAACAATATGTCTGTCTTGGTTCAGAAGAGTGTAGCCAGGGTTACCAGAACAATATGTCTGTCTTGGTTCAGAAGAGTGTAGCCAGGGTTACCAGAACAATATGTCTGTCTTGGTTCAGAGTGTAGCCAGGGTTATCAGAACAATATGTCTGTCTTGGTTCAGAAGAGTGTAGCCAGGGTTACCAGAACAATATGTCTGTCTTGGTTCAGAGTGTAGCCAGGGTAACCAGAACAATATGTCTGTCTTGGTTCAGAGTGTAGCCAGGGTTACCAGAACAATATGTCTGTCTTGGTTCAGAGTGTAGCCAGGGTAACCAGAACAATATGTCTGTCTTGGTTCAGAGTGTAGCCAGGGTTATCAGAACAATATGTCTGTCTTGGTTCAGAAGTGTGTTGCCAGGGTTACCAGAACAATATGTCTGTCTTGGTTTAGCCAGAACAATATGTCTGTCTTGGTTCAGAAGAGTGTAGCCAGGGTTACCAGAACAATATGTCTGTCTTGGTTCAGAAGAGTGTAGCCAGGGTTACCAGAACAATATGTCTGTCTTGGTTCAGAAGAGTGTTGCCAGGGTTACCAGAACAATATGTCTGTCTTGGTTCAGAAGAGTGTAGCCAGAACATTATGTCTGTCTTGGTTCAGAAGAGTGTAGCCAGGGTAACCAGAACAATATGTCTGTCTTGGTTCAGAGTGTAGCCAGGGTAACCAGAACAATATGTCTGTCTTGGTTCAGAGTGTAGCCAGGGTTACCAGAACAATATGTCAGTCTTGGTTCAGAAGTGTGTTGCCAGGGTTACCAGAACAATATGTCTGTCTTGTTCAGAAGAGTGTAGCCAGGGTTACCAGAACAATATGTCTATCTTGGTTCAGAAGAGTGTAGCCAGGGTTACCAGAACAATATGTCTTGGTTCTGTAGCCAGGGTTACCAGAACAATATGTCTGTCTTGGTTCAGAGTGTAGCCAGGGTTACCAGAACAATATGTCTGTCTTGGTTCAGAAGAGTGTAGCCAGGGTTACCAGAACAATATGTCTGTCTTGGTTCAGAAGAGTGTAGCCAGGGTTACCAGAACAATATGTCTGTCTTGGTTCAGAAGAGTGTAGCCAGGGTTACCAGAACAATATGTCTGTCTTGGTTCAGAAGAGTGTAGCCAGGGTTACCAGAACAATATGTCTGTCTTGGTTCAGAGTGTAGCCAGGGTAACCAGAACAATATGTCTGTCTTGGTTCAGGGTAGCCAGGGTTACCAGAACAATATGTCTGTCTTGGTTCAGAAGAGTGTAGCCAGGGTTACCAGAACAATATGTCTGTCTTGGTTCAGAGTGTAGCCAGGGTTACCAGAACAATATGTCTGTCTTGGTTCAGAAGAGTGTAGCCAGGGTTACCAGAACAATATGTCTGTCTTGGTTCAGAGTGTGTAGCCAGGGTTACCAGAACAATATGTCTGTCTTGGTTCAGAAGAGTGTAGCCCAGAACAATATGTCTGTCTTGGTTCAGAAGAGTGTAGCCAGGGTTACCAGAACAATATGTCTGTCTTGGTTCAGAAGAGTGTAGCCAGGGTTACCAGAACAATATGTCTGTCTTGGTTCAGAGTGTAGCCAGGGTTACCAGAACAATATGTCTGTCTTGGTTCAGAAGAGTGTAGCCAGGGTTACCAGAACAATATGTCTGTCTTGGTTCAGAAGAGTGTAGCCAGGGTTACCAGAACAATATGTCTGTCTTGGTTCAGAAGAGTGTAGCCAGGGTTACCAGAACAATATGTCTGTCTTGGTTCAGAAGAGTGTAGCCAGGGTTACCAGAACAATATGTCTGTCTTGGTTCAGAGTGTAGCCAGGGTTACCAGAACAATATGTCTGTCTTGGTTCAGAAGAGTTAGCCAGGGTTACCAGAACAATATGTCTGTCTTGGTTCAGAAGTGTGTTGCCAGGGTTACCAGAACAATATGTCTGTCTTGGTTCAGAAGAGTGTAGCCAGAACAATATGTCTGTCTTGGTTCAGAAGAGTGTAGCCAGGGTTACCAGAACAATATGTCTATCTTGGTTCAGAAGAGTGTAGCCAGGGTTACCAGAACAATATGTCTGTCTTGGTTCAGAGTGTAGCCAGGGTTACCAGAACAATATGTCTGTCTTGGTTCAGAGAGTGTAGCCAGGGTTACCAGAACAATATGTCTGTCTTGGTTCAGAACAGTGTAGCCAGGGTTACCAGAACAATATGTCTGTCTTGGTTCAGAAGAGTGTAGCCAGGGTTACCAGAACAATATGTCTGTCTTGGTTCAGAGTGTAGCCAGGGTTATCAGAACAATATGTCTGTCTTGGTTCAGAAGAGTGTAGCCAGGGTAACCAGAACAGTATGTGTAGCCAGGGTAACCAGAACAATATGTCTGTCTTGGTTCAGAGTGTAGCCAGGGTTACCAGAACAATATGTCTGTCTTGGTTCAGAGTGTAGCCAGGGTTACCAGAACAATATGTCTGTCTTGGTTCAGAAGTGTGTAGCCAGGGTTACCAGAACAATATGTCTGTCTTGGTTCAGAAGAGTGTAGCCAGGGTTAGCCAGAACAATATGTCTGTCTTGGTTCAGAAGAGTGTAGCCAGGGTTACCAGAACAATATGTCTGTCTTGGTTCAGAAGAGTGTAGCCAGGGTTACCAGAACAATATGTCTGTCTTGGTTTTGGTTGCCAGGGTTACCAGAACAATATATCTGTCTTGGTTCAGAAGAGTGTAGCCAGAACAATATGTCTGTCTTGGTTCAGAAGAGTGTAGCCAGGGTTACCAGAACAATATGTCTATCTTGGTTCAGAAGAGTGTAGCCAGGGTTACCAGAACAATATGTCTGTCTTGGTTCAGAGTGTAGCCAGGGTTACCAGAACAATATGTCTTGGTTCTTGGTACCAGAACAATATGTCTGTCTTGGTTCAGAGTGTAGCCAGGGCAGAACAATATGTCTGTCTTGGTTCAGAGTTAGCCAGAACAATATGTCTGTCTTGGTTCAGAAGAGTGTAGCCAGGGTTACCAGAACAATATGTCTGTCTTGGTTCAGAGTGTAGCCAGGGTTACCAGAACAAGGGTTACCAGAACAATATGTCTGTCTTGGTTCAGAGTGTAGCCAGGGTTACCAGAACAATATGTCTGTCTTGGTTCAGAGTGTAGCCAGGGTTACCAGAACAATATGTCTGTCTTGGTTCAGAGTGTAGCCAGGGTTACCAGAACAATATGTCTGTCTTGGTTCAGAGTGTAGCCAGGGTTACCAGAACAATATGTCTGTCTTGGTTCAGAGTGTAGCCAGGGTTACCAGAACAATATGTCTGTCTTGGTTCAGAGTGTAGCCAGGGTTACCAGAACAATATGTCTGTCTTGGGTTAGCCAGGGTTACCAGAACAATATGTTTGTCTTGGTTCAGAGTCTAGCCAGGGTTACCAGAACAATATGTCTGTCTTGGTTCAGAAGTGTGTTGCCAGGGTTACCAGAACAATATGTCTGTCTTGAAGAGTTAGCCAGAACATTATGTCTGTCTTGGTTCAGAAGAGTGTAGCCAGGGTTACCAGAACAATATGTCTATCTTGGTTCAGAAGAGTGTAGCCAGGGTTACCAGAACAATATGTCTGTCTTGGTTCAGAGTGTAGCCAGGGTTACCAGAACAATATGTCTGTCTTGGTTCAGAAGAGTGTAGCCAGGGTTACCAGAACAATATGTCTGTCTTGGTTCAGAAGAGTGTAGCCAGGGTTACCAGAACAATATGTCTATCTTGGTTCAGAAGAGTGTAGCCAGGGTTACCAGAACAATATGTCTGTCTTGGTTCAGAGTGTAGCCAGGGTTACCAGAACAATATGTCTGTCTTGGTTCAGAAGAGTGTAGCCAGGGTAACCAGAACAATATGTCTGTCTTGGTTAAGAGTGTAGCCAGGGTAACCAGAACAATATGTCTGTCTTGGTTCAGAGTGTAGCCAGGGTTACCAGAACAATATGTTTGTCTTGGTTCAGAGTCTAGCCAGGGTTACCAGAACAATATGTCTGTCTTGGTTCAGAGTGTAGCCAGGGTTACCAGAACAATATGTCTGTCTTGGTTCAGAATAGTGTAGCCAGGGTTACCAGAACAATATGTCTGTCTTGGTTCAGAAGAGTGTAGCCAGGGTTACCAGAACAATATGTCTATCTTGGTTCAGAAGAGTGTAGCCAGGGTTACCAGAACAATATGTCTGTCTTGGTTCAGAGTGTAGCCAGGGTTACCAGAACAATATGTCTGTCTTGGTTCAGAAGAGTGTAGCCAGGGTTACCAGAACAATATGTCTGTCTTGGTTCAGAAGAGTGTAGCCAGGGTTACCAGAACAATATGTCTGTCTTGGTTCAGAAGAGTGTAGCCAGGGTTACCAGAACAATATGTCTGTCTTGGTTCAGAGTGTAGCCAGGGTTACCAGAACAATATGTCTGTCTTGGTTCAGAAGAGTGTAGCCAGGGTAACCAGAACAATATGTCTGTCTTGGTTAAGAGTGTAGCCAGGGTAACCAGAACAATATGTCTGTCTTGGTTCAGAGTGTAGCCAGGGTTACCAGAACAATATGTCTGTCTTGGTTCAGAAGAGTGTAGCCAGGGTTACCAGAACAATATGTCTGTCTTGGTTCAGAGTGTAGCCAGGGTTATCAGAACAATATGTCTGTCTTGGTTCAGAAGAGTGTAGCCAGGGTTACCAGAACAATATGTCTGTCTTGGTTCAGAGTGTTAGCCAGGGTTACCAGAACAATATGTCTGTCTTGGTTCAGAAGAGTAGCCAGAACAATATGTCTGTCTTGGTTCAGAAGAGTGTAGCCAGGGTTACCAGAACAATATGTCTGTCTTGGTTCAGAGTGTAGCCAGGGTTACCAGAACAATATGTCTGTCTTGGTTCAGAGTGTAGCCAGGGTTACCAGAACAATATGTCTGTCTTGGTTCAGAAGAGTGTAGCCAGGGTTACCAGAACAATATGTCTGTCTTGGTTCAGAAGAGTGTAGCCAGGGTTACCAGAACAATATGTCTGTCTTGGTTCAGAGTGTAGCCAGGGTTTCAGAACAATATGTCTGTCTTGGTTCAGAAGAGTGTAGCCAGGGTACCAGAACAATATGTCTGTCTTGGTTCAGAGTGTAGCCAGGGTAACCAGAACATATGTCTGTCTTGGTTCAGAGTGTAGCCAGGGTTACCAGAACAATATGTCTGTCTTGGTTCAGGTAGCCAGGGTAACCAGAACAATATGTCTGTCTTGGTTCAGAGTGTAGCCAGGGTTACCAGAACAATATGTCTGTCTTGGTTCAGAAGTGTGTTGCCAGGGTTACCAGTGTCTGTCCAGGGTTACCAGAACAATATGTCTGTCTTGGTTCAGAAGAGTGTAGCCAGGGTTACCAGAACAATATGTCTGTCTTGGTTCAGAAGAGTGTAGCCAGGGTTACCAGAACAATATGTCTGTCTTGGTTCAGAAGAGTGTAGCCAGGGTTACCAGAACAATATGTCTGTCTTGGTTCAGTGTGTAGCCAGGGTTACCAGAACAATATGTCTGTCTTGGTTCAGAAGAGTGTAGCCAGGGTAACCAGAACAATATGTCTGTCTTGGTTCAGAGTGTAGCTAGGGTAACCAGAACAATATGTCTGTCTTGGTTCAGAGTGTAGCCAGGGTTACCAGAACAATAATTCAGAAGATAGCCAGGGTTACCAGAACAATATGTCTGTCTTGGTTCAGAAGAGTGTAGCCAGGGTTACCAGAACAATATGTCTGTCTTGGTTCAGAGTGTAGCCAGGGTTACCAGAACAATATGTCTGTCTTGGTTCAGAAGAGTGTAGCCAGGGTTACCAGAACAATATGTCTGTCTTGTTATAGCCAGGGTTACCAGAACAATATGTCTTGGTTCAGAAGAGTGTAGCCAGGGTTACCAGAACAATATGTCTGTCTTGGTTCAGAGTGTAGCCAGGGTTACCAGAACAATATGTCTGTCTTGGTTCAGAAGAGTGTAGCCAGGGTTACCAGAACAATATGTCTGTCTTGGTTCAGAAGAGTGTAGCCAGGGTTACCAGAACAATATGTCTATCTTGGTTCAGAAGAGTGTAGCCAGGGTACCAGAACAATATGTCTGTCTTGGTTCAGAGTGTAGCCAGGGTTACCAGAACAATATGTCTGTCTTGGTTCAGAAGAGTGTAGCCAGGGTTACCAGAACAATATGTCTGTCTTGGTTCAGAAGAGTGTAGCCAGGGTAACCAGAACAATATGTCTGTCTTGGTTCAGAGTGTAGCCAGGGTTACCAGAACAATATGTCTGTCTTGGTTCAGAGTGTAGCCAGGGTTACCAGAACAATATGTCTGTCTTGGTTCAGAAGAGTGTAGCCAGGGTTACCAGAACAATATGTCTGTCTTGGTTCAGAGTGTAGCCAGGGTTATCAGAACAATATGTCTGTCTTGGTTCAGAAGAGTTTAGCCAGGGTTACCAGAACAATATGTCTGTCTTGGTTCAGCAGTGTGTTGCCAGGGTTACCAGAACAATATGTCTGTCTTGGTTCAGAAGAGTGTAGCCAGAACAATATGTCTGTCTTGGTTCAGAAGAGTGTAGCCAGGGTTACCAGAACAATATCTATCTTGGTTCTTAGCCAGGGTTACCAGAACAATATGTCTGTCTTGGTTCAGAAGAGTGTAGCCAGGGTTACCAGAACAATATGTCTGTCTTGGTTCAGCAGTGTGTAGCCAGGGTTACCAGAACAATATGTCTGTCTTGGTTCAGAAGAGTGTAGCCAGGGTTACCAGAACAATATGTCTATCTTGGTTCAGAAGAGTGTAGCCAGGGTTACCAGAACAATATGTCTGTCTTGGTTCAGAGTGTAGCCAGGGTTACCAGAACAATATGTCTGTCTTGGTTCAGAAGAGTGTAGCCAGGGTTACCAGAACAATATGTCTGTCTTGGTTCAGAAGAGTGTAGCCAGGGTTACCAGAACAATATGTCTGTCTTGGTTCAGAAGAGTGTAGCCAGGGTTACCAGAACAATATGTCTGTCTTGGTTCAGAGTGTAGCCAGGGTTATCAGAACAATATGTCTGTCTTGGTTCAGAAGAGTGTAGCCAGGGTTACCAGAACAATATGTCTGTCTTGGTTCAGAACAATATGTCTGTCTTGGTTCAGAGTGTAGCCAGGGTTACCAGAACAATATGTCTGTCTTGGTTCTGTACCAGAACAATATGTCTGTCTTGGTTCAGAGTGTAGCCAGGGTTACCAGAACAATATGTCTGTCTTGGTTCAGAAGAGTGTAGCCAGGGTTACCAGAACAATATGTCTGTCTTGGTTCAGAAGAGTGTAGCCAGGGTTACCAGAACAATATGTCTGTCTTGGTTCAGAAGAGTGTAGCCAGGGTTACCAGAACAATATGTCTGTCTTGGTTCAGAGTGTAGCCAGGGTTACCAGAACAATATGTCTGTCTTGGTTCAGAAGAGTGTAGCCAGGGTAACCAGAACAATATGTCTGTCTTGGTTCAGAGTGTAGCCAGGGTAACCAGAACAATATGTCTTGGTTCAGAGTGTAGCCAGGGTTACCAGAACAATATGTCTGTCTTGGTTCAGAAGAGTGTAGCCAGGGTTACCAGAACAATATGTCTGTCTTGGTTCAGAGTGTAGCCAGGGTTATCAGAACAATATGTCTGTCTTGGTTCAGAAGAGTGTAGCCAGGGTTACCAGAACAATATGTCTGTCTTGGTTCAGAAGAGTTACCAGAACAATATGTCTGTCCAGGGTTACCAGAACAATATGTCTGTCTTGGTTCAGAAGAGTGTAGCCAGGGTTACCAGAACAATATGTCTGTCTTGGTTCAGAGTGTAGCCAGGGTTACCAGAACAATATGTCTGTCTTGGTTCAGAGAGTGTAGCCAGGGTTACCAGAACAATATGTCTGTCTTGGTTCAGAAGAGTGTAGCCAGGGTTACCAGAACAATATGTCTGTCTTGGTTCAGAAGAGTGTAGCCAGGGTTACCAGAACAATATGTCTGTCTTGGTTCAGAGTGTAGCCAGGGTTATCAGAACAATATGTCTGTCTTGGTTCAGAAGAGTGTAGCCAGGGTAACCAGAACAATATTTCTGTCTTGGTTCAGAGTGTAGCCAGGGTAACCAGAACAATATGTCTGTCTTGGTTCAGAGTGTAGCCAGGGTTACCAGAACAATATGTCTGTCTTGGTTCAGAGTGTAGCCAGGGTAACCAGAACAATATGTCTGTCTTGGTTCAGAGTGTAGCCAGGGTTACCAGAACAATATGTCAGTCTTGGTTCAGAAGTGTGTTGCCAGGGTTACCAGAACAATATGTCTGTCTTGGTTCAGAAGAGTGTAGCCAGAACAATATGTCTGTCTTGGTTCAGAAGAGTGTAGCCAGGGTTACCAGAACAATATGTCTGTCTTGGTTCAGAAGAGTGTAGCCAGGGTTACCAGAACAATAAGTCTGTCTTGGTTCAGAAGAGTGTAGCCAGGGTTACCAGAACAATATGTCTGTCTTGGTTCAGTGTGTAGCCAGGGTTACCAGAACAATATGTCTGTCTTGGTTCAGAAGAGTGTAGCCAGGGTAACCAGAACAATATGTCTGTCTTGGTTCAGAGTGTAGCTAGGGTAACCAGAACAATATGTCTGTCTTGGTTCAGAGTGTAGCCAGGGTTACCAGAACAATATGTCTGTCTTGATTCAGAAGAGTGTAGCCAGGGTTACCAGAACAATATGTCTGTCTTGGTTCAGAAGAGTGTAGCCAGGGTTACCAGAACAATATGTCTGTCTTGGTTCAGAGTGTAGCCAGGGTTACCAGAACAATATGTCTGTCTTGGTTCAGAAGAGTGTTGCCAGGGTTACCAGAACAATATGTCTGTCTTGTTCAGAAGAGTGTAGCCAGGGTTACCAGAACAATATGTCTATCTTGGTTCAGAAGAGTGTAGCCAGGGTTACCAGAACAATATGTCTGTCTTGGTTCAGAGTGTAGCCAGGGTTACCAGAACAATATGTCTGTCTTGGTTCAGAAGAGTGTAGCCAGGGTTACCAGAACAATATGTCTGTCTTGGTTCAGAAGAGTGTAGCCAGGGTTACCAGAACAATATGTCTGTCTTGGTTCAGAAGAGTGTAGCCAGGGTAACCAGAACAATATTTCTGTCTTGGTTCAGAGTGTAGCCAGGGTTACCAGAACAATATGTCTGTCTTGGTTCAGAAGAGTGTAGCCAGGGTTACCAGAACAATATGTCTGTCTTGGTTCAGCCAGGGTAACCAGAACAATATGTCTGTCTTGGTTGTAGCCAGGGTAACCAGAACAATATGTCTGTCTTGGTTCAGAGTGTAGCCAGGGTTACCAGAACAATATGTCTGTCTTGGTTTGTAGCCAGGGTTACCAGAACAATATGTCTGTCTTGGTTCAGAGTGTGTAGCCAGGTGTTACCAGAACAATATGTCTGTCTTGGTTCAGAAGAGTGTAGCCAGGGTTACCAGAACAATATGTCTGTCTTGGTTCAGAGTGTAGCCAGGGTTATCAGAACAATATGTCTGTCTTGGTTCAGAAGAGTGTAGCCAGGGTTACCAGAACAATATGTCTGTCTTGGTTCAGAACAATATGTCTGTCTTGGTTCAGAAGGTTAGCCAGAACAATATGTCTGTCTTGGTTCAGAAGAGTGTAGCCAGGGTTACCAGAACAATATGTCTGTCTTGGTTCAGAGTGTAGCCAGGGTTATCAGAACAATATGTCTGTCTTGGTTCAGAAGAGTTTAGCCAGGGTTACCAGAACAATATGTCTGTCTTGGTTCAGCAGTGTGTTGCCAGGGTTACCAGAACAATATGTCTGTCTTGGTTCAGAAGAGTGTAGCCAGAACAATATGTCTGTCTTGGTTCAGAAGAGTGTAGCCAGGGTTACCAGAACAATATGTCTATCTTGGTTCAGAAGAGTGTAGCCAGGGTTACCAGAACAATATGTCTGTCTTGGTTCAGAGTGTAGCCAGGGTTACCAGAACAATATGTCTGTCTTGGTTCAGAGTGTAGCCAGGGTTACCAGAACAATATGTCTGTCTTGGTTCAGAAGAGTGTAGCCAGGGTTACCAGAACAATATGTCTGTCTTGGTTCAGAAGAGTGTAGCCAGGGTTACCAGAACAATATGTCTGTCTTGGTTCAATAGCCAGGGTTACCAGAACAATATGTCTGTCTTGGTTCAGAAGAGTGTAGCCAGGGTTACCAGAACAATATGTCTGTCTTGGTTCAGAGTGTTAACCAGAACAATATGTCTGTCTTGGTTCAGAGTGTAGCCAGGGTTACCAGAACAATATGTCTGTCTTGGTTCAGAGTGTAGCCAGGGTTACCAGAACAATATGTTTGTCTTGGTTCAGAGTCTAGCCAGGGTTACCAGAACAATATGTCTGTCTTGGTTCAGAAGTGTGTTGCCAGGGTTACCAGAACAATATGTCTGTCTTGGTTCAGAAGAGTGTAGCCAGGGTTACCAGAACAATATGTCTATCTTGGTTCAGAAGAGTGTAGCCAGGGTTACCAGAACAATATGTCTGTCTTGGTTCAGAGTGTAGCCAGGGTTACCAGAACAATATGTCTGTTTTGGTTCAGAAGAGTGTAGCCAGGGTAACCAGAACAATATGTCTGTCTTGCTTCAGAGTGTAGCCAGGGTTACCAGAACAATATGTCTGTCTTGATTCAGAAGAGTGTAGCCAGGGTTACCAGAACAATATGTCTGTCTTGGTTCAGAGTGTAGCCAGGGTTATCAGAACAATATGTCTGTCTTGGTTCAGAAGAGTGTAGCCAGGGTTACCAGAACAATATGTCTGTCTTGGTTCAGAAGTGTGTTGCCAGGGTTACCAGAACAATATGTCTGTCTTGGTTCAGAAGAGTGTAGCCAGAACAATATGTCTGTCTTGGTTCAGAAGAGTGTAGCCAGGGTTACCAGAACAATATGTCTGTCTTGGTTCAGAGTGTAGCCAGGGTTACCAGAACAATATGTCTGTCTTGGTTCAGAGAGTGTAGCCAGGGTTACCAGAACAATATGTCTGTCTTGGTTCAGAAGAGTGTAGCCAGGGTTACCAGAACAATATGTCTGTCTTGGTTCAGAAGAGTGTAGCCAGGGTTACCAGAACAATATGGTTTCAGAACAATATGTCTGTCTTGGTTCAGAAGAGTGTAGCCAGGGTAACCAGAACAATATGTCTGTCTTGGTTCAGAGTGTAGCCAGGGTAACCAGAACAATATGTCTGTCTTGGTTCAGAGTGTAGCCAGGGTTACCAGAACAATATGTCTGTCTTGGTTCAGAGTGTAGCCAGGGTAACCAGAACAATATGTCTGTCTTGGTTCAGAGTGTAGCCAGGGTTACCAGAACAATATGTCAGTCTTGGTTCAGAAGTGTGTTGCCAGGGTTACCAGAACAATATGTCTGTCTTGGTTCAGAAGAGTGTAGCCAGAACAATATGTCTGTCTTGGTTCAGAAGAGTGTAGCCAGGGTTACCAGAACAATATGTCTGTCTTGGTTCAGAAGTGTGTTGCCAGGGTTACCAGAACAATATGTCTGTCTTGGTTCAGAAGAGTGTAGCCAGGGTTACCAGAACAATATGTCTGTCTTGGTTCAGTGTGTAGCCAGGGTTACCAGAACAATATGTCTGTCTTGGTTCAGAAGAGTGTAGCCAGGGTAACCAGAACAATATGTCTGTCTTGGTTCAGAGTGTAGCCAGGGTAACCAGAACAATATGTCTGTCTTGGTTCAGAGTGTAGCCAGGGTTACCAGAACAATATGTCTGTCTTGGTTCAGAAGAGTGTAGCCAGGGTTACCAGAACAATATGTCTGTCTTGGTTCAGAAGAGTGTAGCCAGGGCAGAACAATATGTCTGTCTTGGTTTAGCCAGGGTTACCAGAACAATATGTCTGTCTTGGTTCAGAAGAGTGTAGCCAGGGTTACCAGAACAATATGTCTGTCTTGTTCAGAAGAGTGTAGCCAGGGTTACCAGAACAATATGTCTATCTTGGTTCAGAAGAGTGTAGCCAGGGTTACCAGAACAATATGTCTGTCTTGGTTCAGAGTGTAGCCAGGGTTACCAGAACAATATGTCTGTCTTGGTTCAGAAGAGTTAGCCAGGGTTACCAGAACAATATGTCTGTCTTGGTTCAGAAGAGTGTAGCCAGGGTTACCAGAACAATATGTCTGTCTTGGTTCAGAAGAGTGTAGCCAGGGTAACCAGAACAATATGTCTGTCTTGGTTCAGAGTGTAGCCAGGGTTACCAGAACAATATGTCTGTCTTGGTTCAGAAGAGTGTAGCCAGGGTTACCAGAACAATATGTCTGTCTTGGTTCAGAAGAGTGTAGCCAGGGTAACCAGAACAATATGTCTGTCTTGGTTCAGAGTGTAGCCAGGGTAACCAGAACAATATTTCTGTCTTGGTTCAGAGTGTAGCCAGGGTTACCAGAACAATATGTCTGTCTTGGTTCAGAACAATATGTCTGTAGCCAGGGTTACCAGAACAATATGTCTGTCTTGGTTCAGAGTGTAGCCAGGGTTATCAGAACAATATGTCTGTCTTGGTTCAGAAGAGTGTAGCCAGGGTTACCAGAACAATATGTCTGTCTTGGTTCAGCAGTGTGTTGCCAGGGTTACCAGAACAATATGTCTGTCTTGGTTCAGAAGAGTGTAGCCAGAACAATATGTCTGTCTTGGTTCAGAAGAGTGTAGCCAGGGTTACCAGAACAATATGTCTGTCTTGGTTCAGAGTGTAGCCAGGGTTACCAGAACAATATGTCTGTCTTGGTTCAGAGAGTTAGCCAGGGTTACCAGAACAATATGTCTGTCTTGGTTCAGAAGAGTGTAGCCAGGGTTACCAGAACAATATGTCTGTCTTGGTTCAGAAGAGTGTAGCCAGGGTTACCAGAACAATATGTCTGTCTTGGTTCAGAAGAGTGTAGCCAGGGTTACCAGAACAATATGTCTGTCTTGGTTCAGAAGAGTGTAGCCAGGGTTACCAGAACAATATGTCTGTCTTGGTTCAGAGTGTAGCCAGGGTTACCAGAACAATATGTCTGTCTTGGTTCAGAGTGTAGCCAGGGTTACCAGAACAATATGTCTGTCTTGGTTCAGAAGTGTTGCCAGGGTTACCAGAACAATATGTCTGTCTTGGTTCAGAAGAGTGTAGCCAGAACAATATGTCTGTCTTGGTTCAGAAGAGTGTAGCCAGGGTTACCAGAACAATATGTCTGTCTTGGTTCAGAAGAGTGTAGCCAGGGTTACCAGAACAATATGTCTGTCTTGGTTCAGAAGAGTGTAGCCAGGGTTACCAGAACAATATGTCTGTCTTGGTTCAGAAGTGTAGCCAGGGTTACCAGAACAATATGTCTGTCTTGGTTCAGAAGAGTGTAGCCAGGGTTACCAGAACAATATGTCTGTCTTGGTTCAGAGTGTAGCCAGGGTTACCAGAACAATATGTCTGTCTTGGTTCAGAGTGTAGCCAGGGTTACCATAACAATATGTCTGTCTTGGTTCAGAGTGTAGCCAGGGTTACCAGAACAATATGTCTGTCTTGATTCAGAAGAGTGTAGCCAGGGTTACCAGAACAATATGTCTGTCTTGGTTCAGAGTGTAGCGCGGGTTATCAGAACAATATGTCTGTCTTGGTTCAGAGTGTAGCCAGGGTTACCAGAACAATATGTCTGTCTTGGTTCAGAAGAGTGTAGCCAGGGTTACCAGAACAATATGTCTGTCTTGGTTCAGAAGAGTGTAGCCAGGGTTACCAGAACAATATGTCTGTCTTGGTTCAGAGTGTAGCCAGGGTTACCAGAACAATATGTCTGTCTTGGTTCAGAAGAGTGTAGCCAGAACAATATGTCTGTCTTGGTTCAGAAGAGTGTAGCCAGGGTTACCAGAACAATATGTCTGTCTTGGTTCAGAAGAGTGTAGCCAGGGTTACCAGAACAATATGTCTGTCTTGGTTCAGAAGAGTGTAGCCAGGGTTACCAGAACAATATGTCTGTCTTGGTTCAGAAGAGTGTAGCCAGGGTAACCAGAACAATATGTCTGTCTTGGTTCAGAGTGTAGCCAGGGTAACCAGTCTGTCTTGGTTCAGAGTGTAGCCAGGGTTACCAGAACAATATGTCTGTCTTGGTTCAGAAGAGTGTAGCCAGGGTTACCAGAACAATATGTCTGTCTTGGTTCAGAGTGTAGCCAGGGTTACCAGAACAATATGTCTGTCTTGGTTCAGAAGAGTGTAGCCAGGGTTACCAGAACAATATGTCTGTCTTGTTCTTGGTTCAGAAGAGTGTAGCCAGAACAATATGTCTGTCTTGGTTCAGAAGAGTGTAGCCAGGGTTACCAGAACAATATGTCTGTCTTGGTTCAGAAGAGTGTAGCCAGGGTTACCAGAACAATATGTCTGTCTTGGTTCAGAAGAGTGTAGCCAGGGTTACCAGAACAATATGTCTGTCTTGGTTCAGAGTGTAGCCAGGGTTACCAGAACAATATGTCTGTCTTGGTTCAGAAGAGTGTAGCCAGAACAATAGTTCAGAAGAGTGTAGCCAGGGTTACCAGAACAATATGTCTGTCTTGGTTCAGAAGAGTGTAGCCAGGGTTACCAGAACAATATGTCTGTCTTGGTTCAGAGTGTAGCCAGGGTTACCAGAACAATATGTCTGTCTTGGTTCAGAGTGTAGCCAGGGTTACCAGAACAATATGTCTGTCTTGGTTCAGAAGAGTGTAGCCAGGGTTACCAGAACAATATGTCTGTCTTGATTCAGAAGAGTGTAGCCAGGGTTACCAGAACAATATGTCTGTCTTGGTTCAGAGTGTAGCGCGGGTTATCAGAACAATATGTCTGTCTTGGTTCAGAGTGTAGCCAGGGTTACCAGAACAATATGTCTGTCTTGGTTCAGAGTGTAGCCAGGGTTACCAGAACAATATGGCTGTCTTGGTTCAGAGTGTAGCCAGGGTTACCAGAACAATATGTCTGTCTTGGTTCAGAGTGTAGCCAGGGTTACCAGAACAATATGGCTGTCTTGGTTCAGAAGAGTGTAGCCAGGGTTACCAGAACAATATGTCTGTCTTGGTTCAGAAGAGTGTAGCCAGGGTTACCAGAACAATATGTCTGTCTTGGTTCAGAAGAGTGTAGCCAGGGTTACCAGAACAATATGTCTGTCTTGGTTCAGAAGAGTGTAGCCAGGGTTACCAGAACAATATGTCTGTCTTGGTTCAGTCTTGGTTCAGAGTGTAGCCAGGGTTACCAGAACAATATGTCTGTCTTGGTTCAGAGTGTAGCCAGGGTTACCAGAACAATATGTCTGTCTTGGTTCAGAGTGTAGCCAGGGTTACCAGAACAATATGTCTGTCTTGGTAGCCAGGGTTACCAGAACAATATGAGTCTTGGTTAGCCAGGGTTACCAGAACAATATGTCTGTCTTGGTTCAGAAGAGTGTAGCCAGAACAATATGTCTGTCTTGGTTCAGAAGAGTGTATTTCTGCCAGGGTTACCAGAACAATATGTCTGTCTTGGTTCAGAAGAGTGTAGCCAGGGTTACCAGAACAATATGTCTGTCTTGGTTCAGAAGAGTGTAGCCAGGGTTACCAGAACAATATGTCTGTCTTGGTTCAGAAGAGTGTAGCCAGGGTTACCAGAACAATATGTCTGTCTTGGTTCAGAAGAGTTAGCCAGGGTTACCAGAACAATATGTCTGTCTTGGTTCAGAGTGTAGCCAGGGTTACCAGAACAATATGTCTGTCTTGGTTCAGAGTGTAGCCAGGGTTACCAGAACAATATGTCTGTCTTGGTTCAGAAAGTGTAGCCAGGGTTACCAGAACAATAATATACCAGAACAATATGTCTGTCTTGGTTCAGAAGAGTGTAGCCAGGGTTACCAGAACAATATGTCTATCTTGGTTCAGAAGAGTGTAGCCAGGGTTACCAGAACAATATGTCTGTCTTGGTTCAGAGTGTAGCCAGGGTTACCAGAACAATATGTCTGTCTTGGTTCAGAAGAGTGTAGCCAGGGTTACCAGAACAATATGTCTGTCTTGGTTCAGAAGAGTGTAGCCAGGGTTACCAGAACAATATGTCTGTCTTGGTTCAGAGTGTAGCCAGGGTTACCAGAACAATATGTCTGTCTTGGTTCAGAAGAGTGTAGCCAGGGTTACCAGAACAATATGTCTGTCTTGGTTCAGAGTGTAGCCAGGGTAACCAGAACAATATGTCTGTCTTGGTTCAGAGTGTAGCCAGGGTTACCAGAACAATATGTCTGTCTTGGTTCAGAAGAGTGTAGCCAGGGTTACCAGAACAATATGTCTGTCTTGGTTCAGAGTGTAGCCAGGGTTATCAGAACAATATGTCTGTCTTGGTTCAGAAGAGTGTAGCCAGGGTAGCCAACCAGAACAATATGTCTGTCTTGGTTCAGAAGTGTGTGCCAGGGTTACCAGAACAATATGTCTGTCTTGGTTCAGAAGAGTGTAGCCAGAACAATATGTCTGTCTTGGTTCAGAAGAGTGTAGCCAGGGTTACCAGAACAATATGTCTGTCTTGGTTCAGAAGAGTGTAGCCAGGGTTACCAGAACAATATGTCTGTCTTGGTTCAGAGTGTAGCCAGGGTTACCAGAACAATATGTCTGTCTTGGTTCAGAAGAGTGTAGCCAGGGTTACCAGAACAATATGTCTGTCTTGGTTCAGAAGAGTGTAGCCAGGGTTACCAGAACAATATGTCTGTCTTGGTTCAGAAGAGTGTAGCCAGGGTTACCAGAACAATATGTCTGTCTTGGTTCAGAAGAGTGTAGCCAGGGTTACCAGAACAATATGTCTGTCTTGGTTCAGAAGAGTGTAGCCAGGGTTACCAGAACAATATGTCTGTCTTGGTGTAGCCAGGGTTACCAGAACAATATGTCTGTCTTGGTTCAGGGTAGCCAGGGTTACCAGAACAATATGTCTGTCTTGGTTCAGAGTGTAGCCAGGGTTACCAGAACAATATGTCTGTCAATATGTCTGTCTTGGTTCAGAGTAACCAGAACAATAGCCAGAGGTAGCCAGGGTTACCAGAACAATATGTCTGTCTTGGTTCAGAGTGTAGCCAGGGTTACCAGAACAATATGTCTGTCTTGGTTCAGAAGAGTGTAGCCAGGGGTAGCCAGGGTTACCAGAACAATATGTCTGTCTTGGTTCAGAAGTGTAGCCAGGGTTACCAGAACAATATGTCTGTCTTGGGGTTAGCCAGGGTTACCAGAACAATATGTCTGTCTTGGTTAGTGTAGCCAGGGTTACCAGAACAATATGTCTGTCTTGGTTCAGAGTGTAGCCAGGGTAACCAGAACAATATGTCTGTCTTGGTTCAGAGTGTAGCCAGGGTTACCAGAACAATATGTCAGTCTTGGTTCAGAAGTGTGTTGCCAGGGTTACCAGAACAATATGTCTGTCTTGGTTCAGAAGAGTGTAGCCAGAACAATATGTCTGTCTTGGTTCAGGGTTACCAGAACAATATGTCTGTCTTGGTTCAGAAGAGTGTAGCCAGGGTTACCAGAACAATATGTCTGTCTTGGTTCAGAAGAGTGTAGCCAGGGTTACCAGAACAATATGTCTATCTTGGTTCAGAAGAGTGTAGCCAGGGTTACCAGAACAATATGTCTGTCTTGGTTCAGAAGAGTGTAGCCAGGGTAACCAGAACAATATGTCTGTCTTGGTTCAGAGTGTAGCCAGGGTAACCAGAACAATATTTCTGTCTTGGTTCAGAGTGTAGCCAGGGTTACCAGAACAATATGTCTGTCTTGGTTCAGAAGAGTGTAGCCAGGGTTACCAGAACAATATGTCTGTCTTGGTTCAGAAGAGTGTAGCCAGGGTTACCAGAACAATATGTCTGTCTTGGTTCAGAGTGTAGCCAGGGTTACCAGAACAATATGTCTGTCTTGGTTCAGAAGAGTGTAGCCAGGGTTACCAGAACAATATGTCTGTCTTGGTTCAGAAGAGTGTAGCCAGGGTTACCAGAACAATATGTCTGTCTTGGTTCAGAAGAGTGTAGCCAGGGTTACCAGAACAATATGTCTGTCTTGGTTCAGAGTGTAGCCAGGGTTACCAGAACAATATGTCTGTCTTGGTTCAGAAGAGTGTAGCCAGGGTTACCAGAACAATATGTCTGTCTTGGTTCAGAAGAGTGTAGCCAGGGTACCAGAACAATATGTCTATCTTGGTTCAGAAGGTTACCAGAACAATATGTCTGTCTTGGTTCAGAGTGTAGCCAGGGTTACCAGAACAATATGTCTGTCTTGATTCAGAAGAGTGTAGCCAGGGTTACCAGAACAATATGTCTGTCTTGGTTCAGAAGAGTGTAGCCAGGGTAACCAGAACAATATGTCTGTCTTGGTTCAGAGTGTAGCCAGGGTAACCAGAACAATATGTCTGTCTTGGTTCAGAGTGTAGCCAGGGTTACCAGAACAATATGTCTGTCTTGATTCTTAGCCAGGGTTACCAGAACAATATGTCTGTCTTGGTTCAGAGTGTAGCCAGGGTTACCAGAACAATATGTCTGTCTTGGTTCAGAAGAGTGTAGCCAGGGTTACCAGAACAATATGTCTGTCTTGGTTCAGCAGTGGTTGCCAGGGTTACCAGAACAATATGTCTGTCTTGGTTCAGAAGAGTGTAGCCAGAACAATATGTCTGTCTTGGTTCAGAAGAGTGTAGCCAGGGTTACCAGAACAATATGTCTGTCTTGGTTCAGAAGAGTGTAGCCAGGGTTACCAGAACAATATGTCTGTCTTGGTTCAGAAGAGTGTAGCCAGGGTTACCAGAACAATATGTCTGTCTTGGTTCAGAGTGTAGCCAGGGTTACCAGAACAATATGTCTGTCTTGGTTCAGAAGAGTGTAGCCAGGGTTACCAGAACAATATGTCTGTCTTGGTTCAGAAGAGTGTAGCCAGGGTTACCAGAACAATATGTCTTGGTTCAGAGTGTAGCCAGGGTTACCAGAACAATATGTCTGTCTTGGTTCAGAGAGTGTAGCCAGGGTTACCAGAACAATATGTCTGTCTTGGTTCAGAAGAGTGTAGCCAGGGTTACCAGAACAATATGTCTGTCTTGGTTCAGAAGAGTGTAGCCAGGGTTACCAGAACAATATGTCTGTCTTGGTTCAGAGTTAGCCAGGGTTTCAGAACAATATGTCTGTCTTGGTTCAGAAGAGTGTAGCCAGGGTTACCAGAACAATATGTCTGTCTTGGTTCAGAGTGTAGCCAGGGTTACCAGAACAATATGTCTGTCTTGGTTAGCCAGGGTTACCAGAACAATATGTCTGTCTTGGTTCAGAGTGTAGCCAGGGTTACCAGAACAATATGTCTGTCTTGGTTCAGAAGAGTGTAGCCAGGGTTACCAGAACAATATGTCTGTCTTGGTTCAGAAGAGTAGCCAGGGTTAGCAATATGTCTGTCTTGGTTACCAGAACAATATGTCTGTCTTGGTTCAGAAGAGTGTAGCCAGGGTTACCAGAACAATATGTCTGTCTTGGTTCAGAAGAGTGTAGCCAGGGTTACCAGAACAATATGTCTGTCTTGGTTCAGAAGAGTGTAGCCAGGGTTACCAGAACAATATGTCTGTCTTGGTTGTCTATGTCTGTCTTGGTTCAGAGTGTAGCCAGGGTTACCAGAACAATATGTCTGTCTTGGTTCAGAGTGTAGCCAGGGTTACCAGAACAATATGTCTGTCTTGGTTCAGTGTGTTGCCAGGGTTACCAGAACAATATGTCTGTCTTGGCCAGGGTTACCAGAACAATATGTCTGTCTTGGTTCAGAAGAGTGTAGCCAGTTACCAGAACAATATGTCTGTCTTGGTTCAGAAGGTAGCCAGGGTTACCAGAACAATATGTCTGTCTTGGTTCAGAAGAGTGTAGCCAGGGTTACCAGAACAATATGTCTGTCTTGGTTCAGAGTGTAGCCAGGGTTACCAGAACAATATGTCTGTCTTGGTTCAGAAGAGTGTAGCCAGGGTTACCAGAACAATATGTCTGTCTTGGTTCAGAGTGTAGCCAGGGTTACCAGAACAATATGTCTGTCTTGGTTCAGAAGTGTAGCCAGGGTTACCAGAACAATATGTCTGTCTTGGTTCAGAGTGTAGCCAGGGTTACCAGAACAATATGTCTGTCTTGGTTCAGAAGAGTGTAGCCAGGGTTACCAGAACAATATGTCTGTCTTGGTTCAGAGTGTAGCCAGGGTTACCAGAACAATATGTCTGTCTTGGTTCAGAGTGTAGCCAGGGTTACCAGAACAATATGTCTGTCTTGGTTCAGAGTGTAGCCAGGGTTACCAGAACAATATGTCTGTCTTGGTTCAGAGTGTAGCCAGGGTTACCAGAACAATATGTCTGTCTTGGTTCAGAGTGTAGCCAGGGTTACCAGAACAATATGTCTGTCTTGGTTCAGAGTGTAGCCAGGGTTACCAGAACAATATGTCTGTCTTGGTTCAGAGTGTAGCCAGGGTAACCAGAACAATATGTCTTGGTTCAGAGTGTAGCCAGGGTAACCAGAACAATATGTCTTGGTTCAGAGTGTAGCCAGGGTTACCAGAACAATATGTCTGTCTTGGTTCAGAGTGTAGCCAGTGTTACCACAACAATATGTCTTGGTTCAGAGTGTAGCCAGGGTAACCAGAACAATATGTCTGTCTTGTTTCAGAGTGTAGCCAGGGTTACCAGAACAATATGTCTGTCTTGGTTCAGTGTAGCCAGGGTTACCAGAACAATATGTCTGTCTTGGTTCAGAGTGTAGCCAGGGAACAGTTTTTAGTGGACCTTACAGTGTCAAAAACCCTTTGGTCTCCTCAGCCTTCGGTGACAGCTAGCCTCTCAGCGGGTTGCTAACGCTCACGGTCCACTCTGTCTGTCGCGTCTGTCACTCCAATGTGACAGCGGACTTCCTGGGGTCAGACAAGGCTCTCTGTGTTTGTGTGTGTCAGTCTCGAGGCGAGGCAGCATGCTGTCATCACCATCTCTGAATCAAACAATAATAACAAACTGACCTGGTGAGAAAAACTGAAAATTAAAAAGTGTTGTCAGGTTTTTCTAGGCCCTATATTTCCATGTACTGCCACTATGTGTCGCTGACTGTGTAAATATGTCACTGACTGTGTAAATAGGATGGGCCAGCAACCAACACTGCTCCCTGGAATATGTATAAATCATAGCCTATTAGCCCGTAAAGGATTTTTTAAATAAATGCTTTAAAATGCACTTTTCCCAAAGGCCACAAAATGTCTCATTTCCATCCGTCTTTCAATTAGCAACTCATTGGGCGAGTTACATGGACCTATCCAGCCCTACTTATCAGTGCAGATCAAGGCGAGGATACTGTTGGTGAACAGAACTTACAGCCCATTAATCACTACTCTGACTGATCAATAAAGTGCCAAAGTGGAGCAATAACCAGCTGACACAGCACTAACCCTGAGGACCGGAAACAACCCATTACCCTGCTGCTTGTAATCCAATCTGCCTGCCAGATAAACCCAGCTCCATCTTAACCAGCCCTCTCTCTCAGGTTCACCCAGTTCAAATCACAACACGCCAGCCGGCTAAATGACTCCAACTAATACATTCACTGCAAACAGGTGACTAATTTTAGTGTGGCCTTTCTCTGGCCCTGTTAATCATGTTAAGTACTTAGTAATGGTAAATACATATCTGGTGGTACTGTGACACCAGTATTAGTCATCGTCGGCCGTGGCGAGGAACACATAGTTTAATTAGATACAAATTTTATTGAGAAAAAGGTCTGGTGAACAAAGACATTTTCCATAGAGATAAGAACATTAGACTGTACATGCAGCACTGCAACAGAGAGAGCATGTCAGAGACGTTACGGCTGATAAAGGGTATTAAAGATTAAATCAACACACGAGTTAGAGGACAGTTTGGTCAAAACTAGTGTTTAGGGATAGAATGCAACAGAAATCGTAGAATCATAAGAGGCCCAGTGCATTGTCAGTGTTCTACCATTTTAGAACCAGCACAGCCAATGGAATGTGATGTTACCGTGTAGTGAACCCCCCCCTCCCCTTCATGTGAAATTAATGACAGTTTATTTAACTAGGCAAGTCAGTTAACGGCCTACCCCGGAAAATGCTGGGCCAATTGTGCGGCGCCCTATGGGACTCCCAATCATGGCAATACAGCCTGGAATCAAACCAGGGTCTGTAGTGACACCTCTAGCACTGAGATGCTCCGCCACTCAGGAGCTCAGTGTAGACTTACAATTTGACAGGCGACAGATGGCAGTGTTCCGGAGCTAAAATAAGATGTTCATTTTGACGTTCCTTTGGTCTGAGTAGCAGACGGAGCAGTATGTGTTCTGGTTCAATCATATCTCCCAGGCACCTTAACAAGGAGACAGGTCAACAACTACCTTCATGATATTGCACTTTGTGACATCTGCCGATGTAAAAAGGGCTTTATACATTTGATGTACGGTGGCATCATGATATATGAATTAGAGACAAAATGATCTAATTTATGTGTACATATAAAAAGTCATGGCCTTAGAGCCACTACTGTACTGTTGATGGGTCATTAAGACATTCCCATGTCATCTCACATGTTACAGCATTATAATATCTCCAATGCCCAAAAACAGCACGTGTAGAAAACTAGCAGAACAAAAGAAACAGTAACATATTACAGTATTAATACAAAAACAGAATAACTAAGCAATGTTATATGGCTGTTCTGAACAAGGCACAGCAGTAGTATTTCTTAACAGACCAATAATAAACAGGCACAACAAAGACATCACAGCCAGTTAGTGTCACTCCCTTTTACCTCACTACCACAAGTTACCTCACAGTTAAAGTACAGTTTAGTTCATTTCTTAGCAGTTGAAATATTAGTGAACACAATATACACAGTGTAGAAATGCTATGAGGTTTCAAGCAGATTTACATTAGATGTACAAATAGGTGCAATTAGAAAACAATATTTTCTATCAAAATATAACAGTGAATTCAGACTTCATTATGGGGGATCTCTGGTGTCCTTTCACCAGATGTGGAGCCTGCATACTAAACTGTGTCTAACAGTGCAGTGCTTGGTTGAGTGACGCACAGTTGTATTTCTAGTGCAGACTGACCAACAGTCATATCCTTCACTGACAGTACACACCCTTTACAGGAGACAGGACAGCTAAATGGAACCATGACTCAGTGTTCTTGCAGCAGCCCTCCCTCCCTCAGAGGCCTTGTGTTAGAACAGGGATGTCTATCTCTATGCCAGACATGCGTGAGCGTGTGGAGTAGCGGTGGCCTATGTAGCTGGGGGCATAGCCCACCTGAGAGGGGGCATAACTCTGGGACGGGGCATAGCTGTAGGCCTGGTTGTGCCCCACCTCTGACCCATACCCATCCGGGGCTGACATCTGGGACATATAGACCTGCTGAGGCTGCTGGGCCAGTGGGGCTACGCTCTGAGGGTAGCCCTGGGAGGGAGCGTAGGGCTGGGCATCCATCACAGTGGGGACGTACCCCTGTGGAGGGAAGGTCTGAGGGGGTCCGTAGACAGGGGAGGGGGGGTACCCGTTGGCTGTGAGGGGCTGGGTGGAGAGGGAGTTAGGAAGTGTGGGGAGAGGCAGCCAGAAGGGAGAGGGTAGCTTCTTACACATGCAGTACCACATGAACATCAGCAGGGCGGCGAGCATGAGGCCGCCGGAACAGCCGATGGCCACGTAGACCGCAAACCCGTCTGAGAAGATGCGGTCATACTTGATGTTCATCTCTTTGGTCCGGAACAGGAACCACACGGAGGGCGCCAGGGCGATAGCACCGCCCAGGAACAGGAACATCCCGGCCACTAGGTGGCAGCCTGCGCTGTTGACCAGACAACGGGTACTCTTGATGTCTGTCTCAGCCTTATCAGAGCAGCAGCATGTCTTAGACATGCCTGCCATACACAGCACCAGGGCCAGGGAGCCAAACAGTAGCCCAGTCGGCAGGCAGAACTGGAGCAGTCGCAGGTCCAACTGGTCCACTTTAGAATACCACTGTGGGGAAAAGGAATAAATGAGAAGTGATTTATGCAAATCTCAAATGACAACCTGTTTCCTGTATAGTGCACTACTTTAGAGCCCTATGTGGCAGTGCACCATATGGGGGGAATATGGGATGCTGTATGTCCTTATGATTGTGCGATCATCAGACCCGTACCTCTGAGTCGTAGTAGTAGCAGCCAGAGTAGCCATCTTGTTTCACACACTTGGCCCACAGGCCATCATAGACACTGATGTTCTTGGCGTTTTTGTTGAAGGTGACAAGTCGTGTCACTCGCCACTGTGGTATCAGCGCCGCCACAGCGATGCCGCCCACGGAGATGAAGGCGATGATGAAGGAGAAGGCATTGGTGGCGTGGATGTCCCGGCACGACATAGCCGCCGCAGATAGGAGGTGATGTCAACAGGACTTCCTGTGCTTTTGGATAAAGAGAGAAAGGGAAAATGAGAGAGATCAGTACTCAGTCAGATGAACTGGGCATCCAGATTTAGAGGCCTGTTTAGCTCTGAATATAAATATGTGACAGAGCATTTCCTATTCTGCATGGCAGGGAGACCTTTCTGCTTGACAACAATCCACAGCATTACACTGTACTCTTCAACAGCATCAAAGTTTACGCCACTGAGGGAGGTGACCCAGCTACAGGCAAACCCCTTATATGTTCCTATTCACTAACACAGTTGACCTAGAATCTACATGTGACTGAAAACAATGCTGTCATTTCATTGGAACTCAGACAGACACTTACAAACTAAGCCTATTAGGCAAGTACTGTAGTACTACTCCACAACAGGGGCTGTCCAGAAAAACAATGGACAATAGACTGGACTACCCTTTACTACCGTTGACAATGGTTGTTGCGCCGTAATGCTTCTCAATGCAGTAAACTCAATTGTCTCAAAGTAGAACCCGTTATTTACCAATGTGTAACTGGCTCACTATGTTTACAGCGCTGGAATATAACGTTAACTTACTGTGTGGATGTTCTACGGAGCAGACTAGCATAACATGACAGACACGTAATAAGAATTCAGTAGTGAATGTGTGTAGTCAGTGCCCAGCTAGCTAATTAGCTATAATTCAATTAGCTAGTTAGCCTACTAACTTACTTTAGTTGTTCTCCCTGTATGCTTGTGAAGTTGTGGATATGTAATTTAGCGGTGATGTCTTCTACATGTAGCTGATCAAACAATGTTGATAGAAGTTAGCAATCATTAACCAGCTGACTAGCTAGTTAACGTTAGCTAGAAACCTGTTGCGCCCTGGATTGTCGAAAAGATGGGACTAGCTAGCTAAACGCTAGAGCTCACAGAAGCTCAACTGAGTCTATGAAAAAGAGTGGTCGAACTTCATACCTTTGATTTTTGTAACGTTAACGCGTTTATTAGGGCGAAATCGCAGCCATTCCAATTCGTTGTTGAGTTTTTCAGTTCCAAGGAGCTGCTTCCCGTCCGTAGCGCACTCGCTTCTTGCGCGTCCCCGTGGTTGGCAAGAGAATGTGACGTCACCCGCACGTTCATATTCACATTGTACTGGCCTTGGTCTGTGTGGTTGACTGATGATGACAGACAGCGCACTTTATTCAGTTTATATGAATATACATGGTTGGATGATTAAAAAAAATATATATACAAAAAAAGAGAGAAAATAATGAATAATGACCCTCCACCTTTCTTTCTAATGTCTTGCAGGGTGATGTCCATATCCACATGATCTATAAATCAGCAGGACAAGAGGCAGCAGCATACTTCCTTCCTATTGGTAAGGTATCTGCTGTAAGAGTTATGAGGGGTGGATTAAATTAACGAACTATTGGAAAACTGACAAATAAAATAAATATTGCAAAACTATTAGTTCTGGCCACCCAATCTGATTGGTTACCATGAGTTGCAGCTGAACCAATATCCAGTATCAGAGCCATAGGCCTATAGAAAAACATAAGCCGGAGTAAACATAATATAGAACTGCATAGCTTGGTTACTGTTAGATGTGGAGAACGTTATAGTGAATGTTATAACCCTATACGCTAACAAACAATAATACACTAACCCTCCTTTGTTTTTGTTTTTCCCCAGTTGACCTCCCAGAGCCTCCTTTCCCCAGCCCTCCATTTCCTGGGTCAAAGGTCGTCCACAGGAGGAAGAAGAGACAGGTGAGTGAGAACTGTAGAATGCCCCAGGTTTTACTCCTACTATCCCTATGGTCACAGTTATGGATGATGTCATAATTTACTGTAACTGGGGAAGGAATGCTGAGAAAGGAGTCATCTTGAGTTCAGTCGTGTGTGTGGTGTGTGTGGTGTGTGTGTGTGTGGTTGAGAGAGTGTGTGTGTTGTGTGTGTGTGGTTGAGAGTGTGTGTGTGTGTGGTTGAGAGTGTGTGTGTGTGTGTGTGTGTGTGGTTGAGAGAGTGTGTGTGGTGTGTGTGTGTGCTTTGAGAGAGTGTGTGTGTACTATATAATCGTGCATGCTTATGTGTGTCTGTATGAGCGTGTTGGAGATAATTTAAATAGTGCTCTGTGTGTTCTTCACGTTGTTGACTTTGCATTCTGTATGTTAATTCACTGAGGTAGAAATGAAGGTGATTTCCTTGTCACCCCTCTCATCCTCTTCTTATAAAATATTCACCATGTGAGTGAAGGTTGTTCTCTGTTGCTCCTCATCCCCCACTGCCTGCAGACAGACAAACTGGTGTGGATGTGTCTGCATCTCTCTCTCTCTCTCTCTCTCTCTCTCTCTCTCTCTCTCTCTCTCTCTCTCTCTCTCTGTTCTCTTGCTTTTTCTCTCTTTCTCCCCTGAGAGCTATATAGACAAGGTTTACAGGAAAGCACAGACAGACCTGATGCGGTTGAAACAATCCATCATCCCAGCATCATTCTTCCTGTTTCTATGATGTATTTTGGTGGAAACAGTCATCATACAAATATAATGTTTTTACAGTAAGAGAGAGAGAGTTTGAATGCATGTGTGTTAGATCCATTGAGACTTACAGTCTGGTCCTTGTTGCTCTCGTAGGTCCCGCGGGTTGGGGGCAGTGTGGCCGAGGAGACCAAGTACATCGAGCTGATGGTGATCAACGACCATCTGATGGTGAGAGCAGTCCGTCTGTGTGTGTTTATGATTGTGTGTGTGTGCTCTTTCTTTCACTGATGTTACCCCCAATAAAGAAGCAAAGAGTTCAGGTATAAGACTGACGATCTCTCTCTCTCTCTCTCTCTCTCTCTCTCTCTCTCTCTCTCTCTCTCTCTCTCTCTCCAGTATAAAAAGCATCGTCTCTCTGTTGGTCAGACGAATAACTACGCTAAGTCTGTGGTCAATATGGCTGATATGGTAAGTTACCTAACATAATCTTTTTGGTATTGGATATTTTGAGCTACATGAGCCTAGAGACAGTAGACTCATCTGGTCTTTAGAATCTCAACCAATCAAGGGCGGAATCTTCAGTGTCACCGTCTGCAACGATAACTGGTCTCCTCAGCCTCATCTGTCTGCTGTGCTGCTGAAATCTGATAGGCCCGTTGCAGAGGACAGGGTCACATTTGAAAGCTGATAGGCTGGTGGAAAAGGGTCATATCTGTTTGCGTGCCCTTGATATTTAGTGATGACATAAAAAGGATGCTATATAGGGAATGGTGTGTGTTTGATAGATGTTTTGTTTTAAGAATAGAACTGAAAGCGTCCCTGTCCACTGTGCATTGTTGATTTAAGGGAATGTTTTTGACTTACTGTGCAACCACAAACAGACAAACAGACAGGCCTAAATATAGACAACAGTGACCCTTCCTGTACCCTCCCTCTCCTCTGTGCATCAGTCCACCCCTCGCTCCTCTCTGCACACCTGAGCCTAAAAACAAACAACAATCCCCTCCCTTCTTCTCCTCCATCAATCCTCTCCTTTCTCCCCTCTCCATCTCTGTCCATATGAGACTACTGCTGGTATTCAGCTAAATCAATCAGTCTTTACATGTGTCCTTTCCTCCCTCCCCTCACCGTCTCCACTGTTTATCTGGGCAGTCAAACAGGTTGTTTAATAGATGTTCATCCTATTCAGGCAAACATGTTCTCTCACCACGGAGCAGTGTTCTCATAAACTGCTCAGATTAGAATCACAAACACTACCATTATTTGTTGTTATCCCCCCAGACATAAGTCTGTTGGAATGGATGTCGTCATTAGATCTGTCAGCTTTCAAAGTTATTTAGGTCATTTAAGTAGCTTTGTAGGAAATGTTTTGATGTCAGTCAACTCTCAAGAGACAGACAGCACTGTATTTCCTGTAGCTGTTCTGTTGGTCTGATGTTTGGTGTTCTGATGTCACCCTCCCTTCCCAGATCTTCAAGGAGCAGCTCAACACCCGCATCGTGCTAGTTGCCATGGAGACGTGGGCGGCTGACAACCGGTTCAACATCGACGACGACCCCATGGTGACCTTGAGGGAGTTCATGAAGTACAGACGAGACTTCATCAAGGAGAAGTGTGACTCCGTGCATCTTTTCTCGTAAGCTTGTCTGTCTCTGTTTGGGGTGGGGAGAGGGGTGGTATGGGTTCTGTCTGTCTCTGTTTGGGCTGGGGGAGAGGGGGTGGTATGGGTTCTGTCTGTCTCTGTGGGGTGGGGGAGAGGGGGTGGTATGGGTTCGGTCTGTCTCTGTGGGGTGGGGGACAGGGGGTGGTATGGGTTCTGTCTGTCTCTGTGGGGTGGGGAGAGGGGGTGGTATGGGTTCTGTCTGTCTCTGTTTGGGCTGGGGGAGAGGGGTGGTATGGGTTCTGTCTGTCTCTGTGGGGTGGGGGAGAGGGGGTGGTATGGGTTCGGTCTGTCTCTGTGGGGTGGGGGACAGGGGGTGGTATGGGTTCTGTCTGTCTGTCTCTGTGGGGTGGGGGAGAGGGGGTGGTATGGGTTCTGACTGTCTCTGTGGGGTGGGGGAGAGGGGGTGTAATGGGTTCTGTCTGTCTCTGTGGGGGTGGGGGAGAGGGGTTGGTATGGGTTCTGTCTGTCTCTGGTGTGGGGGAGAGGGGGTGGTATGGGTTCTGTCTGTCTCTGTGTGGGATGGGGGAGAGGGGGTGGTATGGGTTCTGTCTGTCTCTGTGTGGGATGGGGAGAGGGGGTGGTATGGGTTCTGTCTGTCTCTGTGTGGGATGGGGGAGAGGGGGTGGTATGGGTTCTGTCTGTCTCTGTGTGGGGGGAGAGGGGGTGGTATGGGTTCTGTCTGTCTCTGTGGGGGGGAAGAGGGGCTGGTATGGGTTCTGTCTGTCTCTGTGTGGGGTGGGGGAGAGTGGTTTGTATGGGTTCTGTCTGTCTCTGTGGGGTGGGGGAGAGGGGTTGGTATGGGTTCTGTCTGTCTCTGTGGGGTGGGGGAGAGGGGGTGGTATGGGTTCTGTCTGTCTCTGTGTGGGATGGGGGAGAGGGGATGGTATGGGTTCTGTCTGTCTCTGTGTGGGGGGGTAGAGAGGGGGTGGTATGGGTTCTGTCTGTCTCTGTGTGGGGTGGATGAAAGATGTGATGCATTTTAGTCACTTCAAACCATGCTTCCTGTCAGACTGATTTGTAATAGACTGTCATCACCCCAAATGAAAAAGTTAACATTGGCTGTTGGTGACATCCTTTTTTGACTGGACAAAAAAGTCTGGGAACCCCTGGTTTAGAGATTGAATCACTTCCTCTCTTTTTACCAGAGGGAACCGGTTCCATAGCAGCTGGGGAGGAGCTTCCTATATGGGAGGAGTCTGTTCTCTAACTAAAGGAGGAGGAGTCAACGAGGTAGGCCCCACTTCAGGATGAAAATGGACCTTAATCAGCATCTCTTTTAGGCACAAATTTAAGAACTTATTCTCTCTCTCTGTTCTCTCTCTTTCTTTCTTTTCTCCTCCCTTCCTCTGTCAGTATGGCAAGACAGATGAGATGGCCATAACCCTGGCCCAGTCTCTGGGACAAAACATTGGCATCTTTTCTGACAAGAAGAGGATCCTCAACGGTACAATCCTGTACACGTACACACACACACACACACACACACACACACACAGGCCACACACACGCTGGCCACACACACACACTGGCCACACAGAGACGTGTATGTTGTGTGTTCCACAGGCGAGTGCAAGTGTGATGACCGTTGGTCTGGCTGCATCATGGATGATGTTGGGTAAGTTTCCTCTACAGTACTTTGTTTCCCAAACAACCCGTCTCACACTGCCATGGCAACAGACCCCATCTCCCGCGACAATGCCGACATTCCAAACGTGTGTTCCCTCTGTGCATCTCTGTTTCGCTGTGATGTCATAGTGTGTTAGTCTCTTAGAGAAGAGGGTCGTCACTATCTGACCATGTTAGAAAGGATGGAAGTACTGCACTTTTAACCACTAACCCTAACTCACCATAACCTTACCTCTAACTCTCAGCCTTAAACCTAACCCTCAACCTTAAACCTAACCCTAACTCTGAACCTAACCTTAACTCCGACTAAGAACTAATATCTCATATACTTGTTCATCAGTTCTGATGATAATGCCACCTTTGTTCATCTTAGACTGGCCAGAAAGTGACTACCCAGAAAAATAGTCAGTCTGACTTAGTTGGACATTTAGACAGGGAAGATCATCTGAATTAGGACAATTAATACATTCACATTGATTATCTTGTTAGTGTTGACTCTGGGTTAACAATGTCTGGAGCATTAGAAAATACTTTAGACTGCGTTGTAGTTCAGGAAATGTTCCACTAGATGGCAGTAGATGCTGTTGTTTACTCCAGACATCAGTAACTTCACGCACTGGACTGTTTGGCCAGGGATTCATATTAGTAATACTATCTGTGAGTGATTGGTCATGTCCTGAACTGCCACGTAGAGTTTCACCAATCATATTCTATATTCTGAATAATATGTTATACCTCTCTTGGTTAACTGTGGAGCTCTTGTACTGTCCTTGTCAGCCAAATGTTTCCCGTTCATTGTGTGTTTCTGTGTGGACACGCTTGCTGCTTTGCAGCTTGTGTGTGTGAGGGTATCTATATGGATGCAACTGTGTGTGAGGGCTGTGTGTGTTAGTATGGAGGATGTGTGTCTTTACCCCTCTTCTTTAATACCTCTTGCGTTTCCCCTCAATCCCAAATGGGACAGCAGGTGAGCAGAAGCTTGGCTGGAACGCTGCTCGTGCAGTTTGAACCAATCGGCTGCCTGGAAGGGTTGTCAGTCATCTCAACCTTTCCCATTCCATCCAATAGCATTACGGCCTCTGTGGCTCGACGTCCCGCCGTAGCTTCGTCTTCTTCTTCAGATGATGATGTAGTGTAAATAAATACAACTCTGTGGTCTGAGCTCAGCTGTATTTATTTATGTTCATTATGTACATATATTTTATTCAGATTTATTTTCATATATTTTTCAGATTTATTTTCATATATTTTTTCAGTTTTGGGCTGATGTCACTCGCTGAGCACTTTTGGAGCAATGGATTGTACTACTGTTATACTCATAGGGGGGATCCCTTTTCCCCCTTAAAGCTTTGACAATGAGCCCTACACATCATGTCTTTTCCATCTAACCGATTGATACAGTCTGCAATGTCATTCCCGTACGAGACCAATATGATTTATCTCCATTAATACTGTACTCAACAGCACGGACCCCTTTTAGGATTCTATCTTTGATATTGTTATCTGACTTTAGCAACCTCTCCGTAGGGTCAGCATGTCAAAGGTCAGAAGTTATTATTTATCCTTTCCCCAGCACATGGCTCTTACCCAGACTCCCTCTCTCTAAGCAGAGGTCAATGGTATTTCAGACACTCGTATTCAATGAGCAAGTATCAGTCACTTTTTATTTTCTCTTCTCAGCGCCTGCATGTCTGTTCCTGTTAACTAATACTGACAGTCTACTGTGTGGTGGTTCTCTCCATCAAAAGGGTTGGGGTTCTATCTGGGTTTATCTAAATTGTGTGTGTGTGTGTGTGTGTGTGTGTGTGTGTGTGTGTGTGTGTGTGTGTGTGTGTGTGTGTGTGTGTGTGTGTGTGTGTGTGTGTGTGTGTGTGTGTGTGTGTGTGTGTGTGTGTGTGTGTGTGTGTGTGTGTGTGTGCGTGCATGCACAATTGGGTTGTTAGCCAGCCTGGGGGTGCCATAATGCACTGGATGGACTTGTGTTTGTATCACACTGGGTTCCTCTGTGTTAGGTTCTTCATTACTGAGGGTTTTACTATGTTGAGGCTATGTTGGGGCCACCGCCCACAAATGGGAAATGTTCTTTATCAGTCATCATACACTATCCTCTCTTCATTTAGAGTGTTTAGCGAGAGAGAAGAAGAGACCGAGAGAAACATAGAAAGAAGTAAGGGAGGGTTGATGTATGTCTATATTGCCAGTGATTCATTGGAGGTCTCTCTCTCTCTCTGTTATTGTGAGCCTTTGTTTGATTCCTAATCAGTATGACTCTCACTACTATTGTAAGTGCTACAATAATCCAAACTCAACTCAGCCCCTTGACTTCCACCATTTCCTTTCTCCGGGAAAGCTCCTGTTGGGCCCAGGATTTGCTGCATTGTGTTTACAGCACTAGCTCCCATTAGCCACTCACTAGCATTACTACTCGAAGCGGATACATATTTGCTGTATCATTTAGCAACAGTGCTATGGCGAGACAGGACAATGGCGTCTGAGGCTAAGCCCTGATTGCAGGAATGCAGAGCAGCAAGGGGCCAACACTAACAATGACAGACTAATAACAGAAAGACTCCTGATTGAGTGTCAATTGCTTACTAGCAAACCAGGTGCTATTGATTACTTCAGGGCAAAGGTGGTCTGCAGAAATGTATTCATTTCAAGTCAATCAATTTCTGCAACAAAAGACACCTTTGTCCTTAAGCTATCAATGGGACCTGGTTTCTGCCACCACACATCACGGTTATGATTCACAACCAGAAGCAACAACAAGGACAATAACAACAACAATAATGTGACAAATATTATTTCCTCTACACACCATCAGTCAATGTTAATCTTGTATGTCATACCGCTACTCTCCCTATTCTCTGACCCTGACTCTGACTGTGGTCATCAACAGATAAAAGGTGTGTGTGTTATTCTATAGATGGTGGGCTGTAAGGGATTGGATTGAACTGAAATGGAACCAACTATTAGAATCATTCAGAAATGTTAGTCAGTCTTGTTCAACACGTCTTGTGGTGAATGCTTCCTTCCTGTTCATATAGGGTCATTTGTAAGTATATACCACACTGCTGGCCTTCTCTCTGTAAGGACAACGCTAAAGCAACACAAGAGTGGCACAGTGTGTCTCAGAGGGATGTGTGTTGTTGTTGACGTGCTGCAGTTGTTTCCACTGTAACTGCGTGACTCTGTGGTTGTGTTGAACAGCTTCTACCTGCCCAAGAGGTTCTCCAACTGCAATGTGGAGGAGTACCACACCTTCCTCAACAGTGGTGGTGGAGCCTGTCTCTTCAACAAACCCATAAAGGTACGTACACACACGCACGCACGCACGCACACACACACACACACACACACACACACACACACACACACACACACACACACACACACACACACACATACACACACACACACATACACACACACACACACACATACACACACACACACACACACACACATACACACACACACACACACACACACACACACACACACACACACACACACACACACACACACACACACACACCCCTGAAGGGGATAATGAAGAAAATAACTTCAAAGCTTATAAAGCGCTTTTCTTAAATTTCACCCAAAGCACTTAGATAAACCTAACCTCTCTCTTTCTCTCTCTCCTCTCTTTCACTCTCCCCCCTCGCTCTCTGTGACTCCAGCTGGTTGACCCTCCAGAGTGTGGGAATGGTTTGGTGGAGCCAGGGGAGGAGTGTGACTGTGGTAGCCCAGCGGTGAGTAGCTGAGAGTGGACAGACATTGGCCCTAGACACCTCTGGTCCTGGAGAATCTACAGGGAACCTTGATTCATATGCGTTTGTTTATATGTGTTTGTGTTCCTTCACTAGGAGTGCGAGAGGGAGGGAGAGAAGTGCTGTCAGAAGTGTACACTCACACAAGGCTCAAAGTGTAGCGACGGACTCTGCTGTAACAACTGTCAGGTACAGGACACTATGCATTGTCACATCACGCACTTATGCACATATGCATAATCAATCAATCAATCAATCAATCAATCAAATGTATTTATAAAGCCCTTTTTACACCAGCACATGTCATGAAGTGTTATACAGAAACCCAGCCTAAAACTCCAAACAGCAAGCAATGCTAGTGTAGAAGCACAGTGGCTAGGAAAACCTCCCTAGAAAGGCCAAAACCTAGGAAGAAACCTAGAGAGAAACCAGGCTCTGAGGGGTGCCAGTCCTCTTCTGGCTGTGCCAGGTGGAGAGAAACCAGGCTCTGAGGGAGTGCCAGTCCTCTTCTGGCTGTGCCAGGTGGAGAGAAACCAGGCTCTGAGGGGTGCCAGTCCTCTTCTGGCTGTGCCAGGTGGAGAGAAACCAGGCTCTGAGGGGTGCCAGTCCTCTTCTGGCTGTGCCAGGTGGAGAGAAACCAGGCTCTGAGGGGTGCCAGTCCTCTTCTGGCTGTGCCAGGTGGAGAGAAACCAGGCTCTGAGGGGTGCCAGTCCTCTTCTGGCTGTCCCAGGTGGAGAGAAACCAGGCTCTGAGGGGTGCCAGTCCTCTTCTGGCTGTGCCAGGTGGAGAGAAACCAGGCTCTGAGCGGTGCCAGTCCTCTTCTGGCTGTGCCAGGTGGAGAGTAACCAGGCTCTGAGGGAGTGCCAGTCCTCTTCTGGCTGTCCCAGGTGGAGAGAAACCAGGCTCTGAGGGGTGCCAGTCCTCTTCTGGCTGTGCCAGGTGGAGAGTAACCAGGCTCTGAGGGAGTGCCAGTCCTCTTCTGGCTGTGCCAGGTGGAGAGGAACCAGGCTCTGAGGGAGTGCCAGTCCTCTTCTGGCTGTGCCAGGTGAAGAGGAACCAGGCTCTGAGGGAGTGCCAGTCCTCTTCTGGCTGTGCCAGGTGGAGAGGAACCAGGCTCTGAGGGAGTGCCAGTCCTCTTCTGGTTGTGCCAGGTGGAGAGAAACCAGGCTCTGAGGGGGTGCCAGTCCTCTTCTGGCTGTGCCAGGTGGAGAGGAACCAGGCTCTGAGGGAGTGCCAGTCCTCTTCTGGCTGTGCCAGGTGGAGAGTAACCAGGCTCTGAGGGATTGCCAGTCCTCTTCTGGCTGTGCCAGGTGGAGAGGAACCAGGCTCTGAGGGAGTGCCAGTCCTCTTCTGGCTGTGCCAGGTGGAAAGGAACCAGCCTCTGAGGGAGTGCCAGTCCTCTTCTGGCTGTGCCAGGTGGAGAGGAACCAGGCTCTGAGGGAGTGCCAGTCCTCTTCTGGCTGTGCCAGGTGGAGAGGAACCAGGCTCTGAGGGAGTGCCAGTCCTCTTCTGGCTGTGCCAGGTGGAAAGGAACCAGGCTCTGAGGGAGTGCCAGTCCTCTTCTGGCTGTGCCAGGTGGAGAGGAACCAGGCTCTGAGGGAGTGCCAGTCCTCTTCTGGCTGTGCCAGGTGGAGAGTAACCAGGCTCTGAGGGAGTGCCAGTCCTCTTCTGGCTATGCCAGGTGGAGAGGAACCAGGCTCTGAGGGAGTGCCAGTCCTCTTCTGGCTGTGCCAGGTGGAGAGGAACCAGGCTCTGAGGGGGTGCCAGTCCTCTTCTGGCTGTGCCAGGTGGAGAGGAACCAGGCTCTGAGGGGGTGACAGGTGGAGATGTACATGGCCATTAAGACCAGATTGTTCTTCAAGATGTTTAAACGTTCATAGATGACCAGCAGGGTCAAATAATAATTACAGTGGTTGTAGTCTGTGCAACAGGTCAGTACTTCAGGAGTAAATGTCATACACCTGCTGACATGCTTTGACCTGTGTTGTGTGTGGGCAGATGGAGTTTATGGGCGTGGTGTGTAGGGAGGCAGTGAATGACTGTGATATTCCAGAGAACTGCACTGGTAACTCCAGCCAGTGTCCCCCGAACGTGCACAAGATGGACGGCTACTCATGTGAAAAGGAACAGGTAAGAGATATCAAGAATAATCAGAGTGGACCAGTTGGTGTGTACAGGTGTGTGTTTGTGTTTGACGTGTACCATTCCTCTCTGTCCAGGGTCGTTGCTTCAATGGGAGGTGCAAGACCAAAGACAGACAGTGCAAGTACCTGTGGGGAGAGAGTGAGTAACAAAACTGTTTTTGATTCCATCACTGATGAAAACGTTTTTATGTCGACCTCAATGACACTCAATGCAGGGTTATTTATGTAGGTTGTGACATCATCCCTGTTCATTGTTTGATTTTTCAGAGGCGACCGCTGCTGATAAGTTCTGTTATGAGAAGTTGAATATCGAGGGGACAGAGAAGGGGAACTGTGGGAAGGACAAAGACACATGGGTCCAATGCAACAAGCAGTAAGGACACTTGTTTGTGTCACAGTTCTGTTGTGCTTGAATACAATGACATGACTGTGTCCAGCAAAGTTTAGGTAACTAATGGAACCTGAACTTAGAGAGAAGGTTCATTACTACTTCCTGTGTGTTTCAGAGACGTGCATTGTGGGTACCTGCTATGTTCCAACATATCGCCGGCCCCCCGACTAGGAGAGTTGCAGGGGGGACTGACGTCCTTCTCTGTTGCACAGCACAGTGCCTCGCTGGACTGCAGGTACACACACACACACACACACACACACACACACACACATCATCATCAGACTCTGATTCATTCAGAGCGTTATGGTTCTCCTTGGGTTGCTAATGAATTACAGTCCATTCATAGATATTTACACACACTGATTGATAAAGCGACCTCCTTATAAAGCGACCTCCTAGCTCTCTCTCTGACAATGCAGGCCTCCAGAGCACATACAGAATAATGTCTCTAGCTCTCTCTCTGACGATGCAGGCCTCCAGAGCACATACAGAATAATGCCTATAGCTCACTCTCTGACAATGCAGGCCTCCAGAGTATATACAGAATAATGCCTCTAGCTCTCTCTCTCTGACGATGCAGGCCTCCAGAGCACATACAGAATAATGCCTCTAGCTCTCTCTCTGACGATGCAGGCCTCCAGAGCACATACAGAATAATGCCTCTAGCTCTCTCTCTGACGATGCAGGCCTCCAGAGCACATACAGAATAATGCCTATAGCTCACTCTCTGACAATGCAGGCCTCCAGAGTATATACAGAATAATGCCTCTAGCTCTCTCTCTCTGACGATGCAGGCCTCCAGAGCACATACAGAATAATGCCTCTAGCTCTCTCTCTGACGATGCAGGCCTCCAGAGCACATACAGAATAATGCCTCTAGCTCTCTCTCTGACGATGCAGGCCTCCAGAGCACATACAGAATAATGTCTCTAGCTCTCTCTCTGACGATGCAGGCCTCCAGAGCACATACAGAATAATGCCTATAGCTCTCTCTCTGACAATGCAGGCCTCCAGAGCACATACAGAATAATGTCTCTAGCTCTCTCTCTGACGATGCAGGCCTCCAGAGCACATACAGAATAATGCCTCTAGCTCTCTCTCTGACGATGCAGGCCTCCAGAGCACATACAGAATAATGTCTCTAGCTCTCTCTCTGACGATGCAGGCCTCCAGAGCACATACAGAATAATGCCTATAGCTCTCTCTCTCTGATGATGCAGGCCTCCAGAGCATATACAGAATAACGTCTCTAGCTCTCTCTTTGTGAATTAAATTCTATATTTGATTTATGTCCCTGTGTAACTTCTATATGAATGGATCCTCTGTAACTGTGCTGTGTTGTGTGCTGTATGTCAGTGGGGGTCATGTGATGATAGACGGGGACAGTGACCTGGGCTATGTGGAGGATGGGACAGCCTGTGGGACAGAGAGGGTCTGCTTCAACCACAAGTGTCTGCCCCTTCAGGAGTTCAACTTCAGCACCTGCCCTGGAACCACCGAGAAGACCATCTGTTCTGGACACGGGGTACGGATACACGCACACAAATGCACAAACACACACATGCATGCACACCCACTTTCTCTCTCTCTCTCCAACCTTTCAGCTCCTAATACATATTTTTTGGTGTGTGTGCCTGCATGCTTGTGTATGTGTGTGTTGCAGATTTGTAGTAACGAGCTGAAGTGTGTGTGTCACTTGGGTTGGACTGGAGACGATTGTAACTCCACGTCTCCTCTCAGCTACCTGGTGGTTGGACCCACCGCCTCTGTATCAGGTACAAATAACTCCACACGTCTCCCTATCTCTCTCTAACTCTTTCCCTCTCCCCCTATTTATATAAGCCCTGCTTATAAATATCTCTCTCTGTCTCTCTGTCTCTGTCTCTCTCTCCCTATCTCTCTCTAACTCTTTCCCTCTCCCCCTATTTATATAAGCCCTGCTTATAAATATCTCTCTCTGTCTCTCTGTCTCTGTCTCTCTCTCCCTATCTCTCTCTAACTCTTTCCCTCGCGCCCTATTTATATAAGCCCTGCTTATAAATAGCTCTCTTCCTATCTTTCTCTTTCTCTCTCTCTCGCTCGCTCTCTCTCTCTCTCTTCCTCTTGTTCTTTCCCCCTCTCTCTCGCTCTGTCTCTGTCTCTCTGACTCTCTCTCGCTCTTTCTCTCACACTCTCTCCCTTTCTCCTTCTCTCTCGCTAACTCTCCTACTCTCTCTCACTCTCTCTCTAACTCTAACACTCTCTAACTCTCCTACTCTCTCAATTCAATTCAATTCAATTCAAGGGCTTTATTGGCATGGGAAACATGTGTTAACATTGCCAAAGCAAGTGAGGTAAACAACATACAAAGTGAATATATAAAGTGAAAAACAACAAAAATTAAAATCTCTCTCTAACTCTCCTACTCTCTCTAACTCTCTAACTCTCCTACTCTCTCTGTCTAACTCTCTCTCTCTAACTCTCCTACTCTCTCTCTCAAACTCTCTCTCTCAAACTCTCTCTCTCTAACTCTCTAACTCTCCTACTCTCTCTCTCTAACTCTCTCTCTCAAACTCTCTCTCTCTCTAACTCTCTCTCTCCTACTCTCTCTCTCTCTAACTCTCTTTCCCTCTCCCCCTTTTAACACAAAGACTGTGAGAGGTTTTGGGTCGACATACGTATTTAAGCCTGTATTTTCTTCATAAATCATTGGTTCATTCATTGTTTAGTTATTCTGCATATAATCATTATTTTTGGCCTTTCCGTTTGCATCAGTATCTGTTAAAACAACAACCAGGCACATCTTTCTTTTTGTTTGTTGTTTATTTTCACACACATTCTTTGTCGACAGGCTCATGTCATTGATGGAGTGACGCTGAGGTCAGATCTGAGTTCCTCTTCATTGTGTTTGCCCCTTCTGTGATGTCACTTCCTCCTCTTTCTCCTCCTCTCACCCCATCCCAGTCTCCCCAGCCTGTAGTCAGTCATGTTTTTGAATCCTTCTACGTTTCCCCTCAAAAACATACACATCAATGTTTGTAATGTGTTTCCTCCCCCCTCTTTCCTTTCAGATCTCTTCCCTCTGAGTGTGCTGTGTTTTAGTGTACTATTGAAGTGAGGTGTACCCACTTGGTCACTTCAAAGTGTGTTTCTCCTACAGATTCATTTGGAAACAACTATAATACAGTTTGTTTATAAAGTGCTCCCCCCCCTCCTCCTCTCTCAGGTATCACCAGTACTAACATCATCATCGGGGCCATCGCTGGCTCCATTCTGTTCCTGGCTCTCATCCTGGCCATCACCGCCTGGGGATACAAGTGAGTACAGCTGGACCTCAGCTCTAGACCTGGGATAGCTGACTAGGAACTGGCTTGGGATCCTGTCATTGGTCAGTATGTCTGACGTGACTGTCCTTCTTCACTAACAGGAGCTACAGACAGCGGTGCTACGTTGAGTCAGAGGTTCACAGAAGATTCTGCAGGTTTGTCATCCTTATTCGTTCCCATTTACATTTTTGTCATTTAGCAGCGCGACTTACAATTCCACATTTTCTATAACGGTCATTAGTTGTTGATCTATTTATGTGTTGGTCAATTTGTTGATGTGTTTGTGAAATCTATGTCAGGACAGTGTTCAGATGTCTAATGTTTGTTGGCGTTTCTCAGGCAAATGCCTCCGGGTGACTATGTGAAGAAACCCGGGGATGCAGACTCGTTCTACAGTGACCTGGCCCCTGGGGTCAGCACCAACTCAGGCTGTAGCTCCAAGAAGAGGTCTGGCTGTCTGTCTAACCTGCAGATATACACGCTCTCTTTCCCCCCCTCCATCGCCTCCATCTCACAAAACATCTCTCTGTTTGCATTCAGGTGTGACATCATCTCACTGCCATCGCAAATGTGTGTGTGTGTGTGGGGGGGGTGGTTCTTATTTTGTACGTGTCGAGGGTATCTTGTCTTGTTCACAATATGTGTAGTTGGTTGTGTAGTGTTGGTTGCAATATGCCTCTTTCTGCACATTCTTCTCATCATGTTGTCACGCTATCGTTCACAGTCGTCATGGTGTGGTAGTCTGTTCTCATGGAATGTACCATCAGTCTCCTTCCTCTCCTCCTCCTACTTTGAGCTGTCTGTCTGTTCTCTACTGTAGACAAAGGAAAATAATATAATAATAATATATTAATATGCAGTCGTGTGTGCATACATTTGACTTGTGGGTGGTCCCAGAAATCAAACCCACTAAACAGATGTTGTAAATCTGGGCTCCCGAGAGGCGCAGCGGTCTAAGGCACTGCATCTCAGTGCTTGAGGCGTCACTACAGACACCCTGGTTTGATTCCAGGCTGTATCACAACCGACCGTGATTGGGAGTCCCATAGGGTGGCACACAATTGGCCCAGCATCGTCCGTGTTTGGCCGGTGTAGGCCATCATTATAAATAAGAATTTGTTCTTAAACTGACTTGCCTAGTTAAATAAAGGCTAAATAAAAAAAAATAAAAGTCTGGGGATCAGGCTGTCAGTAATGATGATCGTGATGATAATGGTTATCACTGTTTCACAAGGAAATCTAACTCTGTGTGTGAAGGTCTAACGGTCTTTCCCACTCGTGGAGCGAGCGAATCCCTGACGCCAAACACATCTCTGACATTTGTGAGAACGGACGACCCAGGAGCAACTCATGGCAAGGTATCACAGAGTTATATTTCCCTGTGCTAACCATGTGTTACTGTGTCCTTCTTCTGTAGGAAATCTGAGTGGAAATCGCAAGAAGTCGAAAGGGAAGAAGTTCCGTCCTCGCTCCAACTCTACAGAGTAAGTCACCATGTTCCTGGATGGGCTTCCACATGGCTCAGGGATTGTATTTACACCCATCCAGTCACTATAGAAATCAGCTCAAATAGCAGCAAGCCAAGAGGTTCTGTATGGTGAAATAGACTTATACAGATTGTGGGGTTACTTGTAGAATCTGTGAATCCAGCATTTCACAAGAACTTTATAAGAAAGTGTATTAATGAGTTACATTGACTACTACCAGATTTTGTTACCTCAGAGACGCCATTGTTCTAGAATGTTGTACTGCACTTTCCTATAAAGAAAAATGTCATTGTAGAGTGCATGTGGGACTTAATGGCAGTCACTATGGCCATGCTTGAACAGACAAATGCTATTTGTTTTTATCTAAGGGTTAGTGTTACGGGTGAGGGTAAATGTAAAGGTTAAGTGTTAAGGTCAGGGCTATTGCTTATAAAGATGACATCTGTGAGACCATACTTCTGTCCTTTCTAGCATGGCCACTCAAAAACAACCCTAACTGCACATGCTCCCCGTGAATGAACACAATTAACGCCTTGTTGACCTTTCAGCCTTGTTGACCTTTCAGCCTTGTTGATCTCCCAGTCTGTTGTTGTTTGTTTGTTTCCTGGTCCTGGCACCTAAGGTCATTTGCAGAGCAACTGTTCTTGTTTGAATGCATGGGAGTGAATGAGGAGAATTTAACTGCTTGGACCGATTTGTGACATCTGGCCAAAATGCAAATGACCATCTTACTAAAACACACATTCATCTAGTCAAGTTCTTCACAGTCCCATCTTGTCTTCCTCTCACTTGCATCTTGGTGGTGTGTGTTCAGAATGTCTTTGGTCTGCTCTGCTCTCTTAAAATATCTCCTCTTCCTCCCTCGTCCTCTTTCTCCCTCTTCCTCATCTCCATCCTCCTCCCTCTCATCCTCTTTTTCCTCCTGTTTCCTCTTCTCCTTTCCTCCTCCCTTCTCGGTGTGTCTATCAATCCCCACTCCTGCAGGTATTTAACCCCTCGCTTCCAAACAGAGCATTATGATGTAACTAAGTGGGTAGAAGATGTGAATAAAAACAGTGAAGGACCCTACCTTAGGTATTACCTCAGATCATCTCCTATTCCTCAACAACCCCCACCCCCCTCTTTTAACTCCCCTTTGGCTTGGTCTGTGTATTTGGGTTCAATCTGGCCAGGGGAGGTAGGGAAGGGTTATACCAGTGGTTCCCAAATGGGGGTCAGCTCCCTTTATCACAGATAAAGAGCAGATTGATTGGTAGTTCTGGTGATGATATCAGAGCTTTGGTTGACAGCTCTTGATCCTCTTGTGTCTTTGGACTCCCATGATTCATTGCTTTTAGCGTACGATGGTTGGATGTATCAATAGCTGCTGAACTTTTACAACAGTTTTACATTATGTTGAGTATTGAGTAACATAATTGTCTTGCTTTATTTGTAATGACACCAAAAAGGAAGTCATTAGAAATAATCTCTATTACTAGTCTATTTCCTTATTTCCCTCCGTTGCTCTTGCCATCTTCTATTTCTTTATCTCTGCATGTTCAGTGTTGTGTTTGCTCTGATGTCATCATTGTGCTACACACATGTCTGAGTCCCCTACTGAGTGTCTCTGTGCTCAACGGCCTGGTCGGTTCACATTTACCCACCATGACACCATCTCCACTACACCTTCTGGTCCTGGACCAGCCCAGATACACCCCAACACAGGCACAGGTCTAGTCAAATTAACTGTACTCAGTGGGTGACTGACTGACCTGCCCACTCCCACTCCAGCCACAGCACAGCTGGCCCTGTTGCATTGCTGATGATGGTGCAGCGGTTGATGATGTCATAGGCAGGTCGATGAGAGGAAGAGGTGACTGTTCCCAGACCAGGGCTGTTCAGGCTGGTCTACTCTGGCACAGGCAGATGCTTCCCCTAACCACAGCTCTAGGGTCAAATTATCGAACCCCCAATCTGAACCTTAACCGTTAGGGTCATGAAAAAATGTCTGCCTCTGTGTTTAGGGGCGACTTCTGCCTATTCCCGGGCAGATCAGTAAGAATGATGATATCACCGTTTATAGTGAGGTAATTTCCTGCCTCTTTCAGGACACTCTCCCCGGCGAAGTCGCCCACCTCCTCCACGGGGTCCATTGCATCCAGCCGGAGGTACCCTTACCCCATGCCCCCCCTCCCCGACGACCAGAAGAAGGCCAACAGGCAGAGTGCCAGGGTAAACTACTATAATAACACAGTATATAGCACATACTGCACATAACATCTCATAAGTAACATATACTGTACATAACATCTCATACGTAACAGACTGTACATAACATCTCATACGTAACATACTGTACATAACATCTCATATGTAACACACTGTACATAACATCTCATACGTAACACATACTGTACATAACATCTCATATGTAACACATACTGTACATAACATCTCATATGTAACATACTGTACATAACATCTCATACGTAACATACTGTACATAATGTCCTAGAAACTAGGTAAATACAGTAGTAGTTAATGACGTGTGTACTATAAATACCCCTATTGCATTGTGGGGTTAACTGCAGTTAAGGTACTGAAGCCATTATCTAATTATAGTCTTTGTCTCTTCATCTCGTTTCTCTTCCTGCAGCTGTGGGAGACTTCAATATAACTCCTGTTATCTACTCTGCAAAACTACTTAAGAACTACATTTTCGTCCACTTTTCTATGAATTAAAAAATACAAAGAAAAACAAAATTGAAACAAAATGACGAAAAAAGTGAGTAACTGGTATGAGCGGAAAAGAGAAGCAGAGGAAGATGAAGAGGAGGAAGGTGTGAGAGTGTGTGAGAGTGTGTACGAGTTCCGTCAGACCTGACCTGCTCAGTAGGGGACGCTAAAGTGGGCCATCTGTCATTCCTACACTGACAAGCCAAGACAGAACGAGGCAAGACAAGATCCCTTTCAGATTAGTTGGAGATCCACCAGAGATCAGCCCTTCACTCATTGGTGAGGAAAAAGCAAAGCTGTTGTGATGGTAATGGTGCAGACAGAGAGGAGAGGCCTTGTTGTGGATGTCTCCCCCACTCCCAACACCCCAACATCCCCCCAGCTTCCACCACACTCTTCTAGTTCCTCCCTCAAACTGTCCCAACTTACCTTACTCACCTCTCCCCCCAACCCCCCTCTAGCCCTGCCCCCATGTAAACTCTCTCCTCTGATTGGTGCTCCTCTCTGTTGAGGGGCGCGGACAGCTATCATATCAGCAGATTTCTTTACCATTTTGAAGCACGATGTTTAATTACTGTAGAAAACTCCAACACTGTATGCATGAGAACCCCCTGTTAATCAACTCTTCCTAGTGTCACAAAGAAGAAGAAGTCTGGGACGGACAGCATGCGGGGGATGGTGATGTCATACGTACTGTAGGCCTTTAAGCTTTCTTTACATTATAGGCTTCTTCTATCTCTGTGATCAGCGACTCATTATGAACTGTATCACACATTATACTAGCCAACTGCCCCTGACATGGCCCCTAGCCCCTAGCCCCTAGACCCTAGACCCTAGACCCTAGCCCCTAGACCCTAGCCCCTAGACCCTAGCCCCTAGACCCTAGCCCCTAGACCCTCCGTTCTCTTTCTTTCGCCGTGTCAGGTTTTCCTGAAGGATTTGGTTATCGTTGTAAATATGTACAGCTTAAAGGCAGAGTATTGTGTGCTTTTCTTTTTTACTTACTGGGAGGTGAATGATGAAGGGATGCTCCCCCTCTCCTCCTCCTGCTGTGGTTCGTGTTGTAGACAGACAGGGTCTCCGTAGGTCTTTGTAGAGACCCCGTACTTGGTTTTTCTGTCTGTTTCTCTCTTTTCATTTCTGGCTGAACTCTCTCTCTTCTCTCCCGTGTGTCTGTGTGAACACTCCAGCTTTCTTTTTCTTCCACAGCAGAATGTACAAACTGTGTTCTATATTTCCTCTTTGTGTCATCCCTTTCTCTGAGTAATGCACTCAGTCACAGCCCGTCATATTTAAGACAGTAAACTTAAGAATGTCATTGATTTATAACATTAACTGAGCATTTTATCCATTTGGATATTGATAATGATGAATATATTTTGAACTAACATCGTCCCATGAGCCCTTCCTCGCTACAGAGGGGAGAGAACAAGTGTTCTTTTGTAGTTTTAGATTTGATATACATGTTCATTTGGCCATGGTGGTTTAGAGAAGTTGGAGAAATGTCCTGTGACTATAATCATTCCACACTATGGTCTGTGTGTACAGCAGGGACAGACTGGCCATCTGGCATTTTGGGCAAATGCAAGATGGCCTGGTCCATTTTTTTAACACTGTGGCCTGTCTTACTTGTTTTTTGGGGTGCAAAATGATAATTATCTTGCTAATAATGGGGGTCTCGAGGAAAGAAATGGGCCGTTGTGTTTAAAATGCCAGAGCCGATTTCTGGTCCCAGTCCGCCCCTGGTGTACAGTGTGAGACCAGACATAACAGATAGATACAACTGGAACCGACAACGCCACTGAGATCCAACTGGACGAAGTGGGAATAACAATGTGGAAACTGAACATTGTGTCAGATGAATTTGGAATTTGTTTGGATAAAATTATTAAAATGTGCATTTTTGCTTTTGTTTTGTTTCCTACTGTAAGTTTGCCCTGCTGTCTGTAAATGAAGTGTCCTGTACAGTGCTTGCTGTTTGAGATTTATAAGACCAACAGAATGACAATGGATCTACTAGCTAGCACTCTATTGCTGTTCTCTGGTAATCTGTCTGTGAGGCTGTAATACGAAATAAGCATGACATTGAAATACTTTTTCCTTGATTGCCAATTGCTGTTATCTTCTTGGAATGTCATACCATAAACCCCATATCAGTAGGGAACAGGTTTTCAACATAATCAACCAGGTCTCAAACATTTTCATGAATGGCCCGAGTAATCTAGTGGTTTAAATGTGGCTTAAGATTCAGGTTCTTACCTACGCAGAGTAGGATAAAGTGTCCCTAGTAACTGATCCAAGGTCAGTTTTGTATCTTACCCCCCTGATGGTAAATGTTGTGAATCGGGGAGTGGAAAGCTGATCTTAGATCTGTGGCTAAAGGGAAACTTATTTGTACAGAAGTCACAACCCCCATCCCTAGTTACTGTATTGTCCATATCAGTTAAGCCTGCTGTATGTTAACTCCGTATGCTTAAGTTTGTGGGCACTGATCGTTTTGATTTTCTACTGTATGCATTATGACTGCAAAGATATTAAGATCACCACAATATCACATTAATATTGCTACTGTATGACAAGTCTCAAGTATTTTTTTAAAAACTCTTAAGTACCTTTATGTTCACTTCTCAGTGTTGTGTACTGCCGTTATTCAGACAGACCAACTGCATTGTTGTTCTTCTGTGCGTTGAGTGGAACGGAGATATGATGCAGACATTTTAGTTTTTTAAAGCACACACTCATCTCGGACCGCTCTGGCATGTGAAGATCTGTACGTGTCTTCTATGTTATGATGGGATACAGCTATGGCAACATGGGGTGCATTATGCTATAGAGATCTGTGCAGGTGAATGCATGTTGACTAAAGCTCTCATCATCACTCGTCTTATTTTAATTACGATATGATTGGCTGGTGCTTAGCAACTTGAGATTTGACCAAGGGATTCCCTAGGCCGTGGTAATATGAAAATAAAGGATCATACTTGTCAAGCAATATTTTAAATATCATACTGTCTTAATTCTGACATCTATGATAATTGACCTGCAGGTCATAGGATTGAGGTATATTAGACATTAGGATGGTGGCAGGTGGAACCTGTCCAGGTAACAAGATGTAACTTGTCTGATGTGTGTTATCTGTATTAGTGGCTTGACTGACGTAACCCAACCGGACCCACAGAGAAACGTCCAAACGCTCACAAAGTAGGGACAGATTCTTGAATGTATCAATACAACCAAGCACCAACCACCCAGCCATAGCCTGTGGAGAAGTAGGTTATATCAGGCCTCTGAACGCACCATGAAGTCTACTGAGAAGTAGGTTATAACAGGCCTCTGAACGCACCATGAAGTCTACTGAGATGTAGGTTATATCAGGCCTCTGAACACACCATGAAGTCTACTGAGATGTAGGTTATATCAGGCCTCTGAATACACCATGCAGTCCCATCCTGCTGCAATATGCTCCTACTGTGACCTTAACCCTCATATGTACCGCTACAAAATCTATATACAGTCTCAAATGATTGACACCCTGCATAAAGATAAGCAATAATGATAATTCAAATACTGAACTAAATTGTATGTAACAAAACAAAATTGGGGGAAATGATATTATTTGATAAAAATACTTTTGCTCAGAGAAAGATCTAGCTCAAAAGGTTAGGGGTCAGAATGATTGAAACGCCAAAGGGTTCTTATAAAGTAGTCAAAAGTTTCATATTCGGTCCCATATTCCTACAGCACACAATGACTACACCAAGCTTGTGACTCTAAAAACTTGTTGGATGCAACAAAAATGTGTCATTGCGTGCTAGGAATATGGGACCAAATATATTTTGGACTGACTTTATTTCTAAGAATCTTTAGGGGGTGTCAAATTTGACATTCCTTTGAGAAAAATAAGTATTACTTGTTAAACAATATTTCACTGAGCAACTGTATTGGTATAAATCAATCGTTTCCCCCTTTTAAAAAATATAATATAGCTTAGTAGTTTAATTATTTCTTACAATCATTATTGCTCATCTTTATGGAGGGTGTCAATCATTAAGACCCCACTGTATAATTACAGCACTTGTCTTTTACTGTATGCTGTACATAGACTGACAATGCAAAAATCAATGCCCATATTTTTTTTTCTTACAATATCATTCAGTATTGTAATATATTTAATATAAAATAAAACTTTCATCGATATTTTCTGTGTATGTTTAGTTTCCCTTAAGGTAAGGTTATTGCTAAAGGAGGCAGCATTAATTAACATGTTTATTACTACATGGTGGAAAAGCAACATATTACATCAAACAGTCGGAGACAACATCCAGCAGAAAAACACAAACGTACTTCCTCCCCTTTTTGTCAGCCCTCTTCCTCAACCTCTGTAACTCTGTCCATAGTGTGGTCATAAGGGGAAGGCAGGACGACAACACCCTTGCCTGGGTTATGACTGTGGGTGACATCATCGTTAGTGTTTTCCATAGATATTCATCCTGGCTCTGCACCCTGCTTGAGACTGTCGAGGAGTCATCCTACCTAGGGTATGATAGGTAGGAACACCACCCTGACTTCCACAACATTGAAAATGTTCCAGGCTGAATGAACATGAATCAAGTTCAAACCCTTTTTCAAAACTGCAGAACATACCAACCCTGAATGTTCCACAGTTCAGCTCAAACTGAGGCGGTGGGGGCCCCATGTGAGTGTATTCTTGGCTGGGACCGCCCCTCTCAGCGCCTGTAGCCTATCACGGTGCAGGGAGTCCGTTGCCATAGAGGCATCCTTGTCTAGTGATTGGCGGATACAGGTCTTGAGGTGTGCGATGCCAAAACCGGTGGCAGCTGAGATAGGAACCACGTGTCTGAAGACCATGTTGTTCTTAGGAAGCATATCGTCGGGTAACAGGTGGGAGAACTCTGAAAGGGAGAAGCACACCAGGGGGGCACTATGAGTAGTCTAATGTCACAGATCGTACACCTTAATTACCTAAGTTTATAATCTATGTATATCATCAGATTACCGTGTGGGTTTAGGAGTTGCTCCTGCAGCTCTGCGAGTTTGTCCTCTGCATCAGGCAGGTCCATCTTATTGACCACCAACACAGCAGGCTTACACGGGAGATCCTCCTTATACAGCTCCAACTCCTATAGGAGTGGTCGAGAGAGGAGGGGATAAGGAGAGAGAAAATATTATGATACTGGTGCTCGGAGGGAGAGGTTTCTGTGTAGATGTGTCCTGCTAGCCTCACTTTAATTAAAAGTTGAACAGCCTCAAAAGCAGACCTAAAGGGCGTTTTGCTTGCCAGCTGGAAACCACAAACATCCACCTATGACCAGAGAGAGAAGAGAGACTTCATCAGTATTACAGCTAGAGGCTTTTCCCACCACAAATCTCCTTGAGACTTTGACCATAAATTGTGTTTGTGTTTCGGTCGAACCACAAAGAGCAGCTGTCTGGTCCTCTCCACGTGTTTGAGGAACTGGTGGCCCATGCCTCTATTCATGTGGGCCCCCTCTATCAGCCCTGGGAGGTCTGCCACTGAGATCTACACCAATCCGAGGACAGAACACAGAATGGACCAATCAGAGGAGAGAACTCAGATTGAACCAATGAGAGGAGAGAGAACACTGAGTATGGACAAACCAGAAGACAATCTTGAGAATGAACCAATCAGGTGAAGGAAAATATTGACTCGCACAAAAAGGGAGGAAGTGACCTCATCTGCTTCTCTTACCTGTTTATGGTCTTCATACATGACCTTGCCAATCTCTGGTCTCAGAGTGGTGACTGCAGAACGACAAGAAACATTTACCATTCATAAATAACTCAAACATCATGGTATCATCCTCCAATCAAACATTTGACAAAAAACTGGGTAATATATGGAACATTCACTTCAGAGGTATGTGGTGTGTACATATGTACTCAATACTCACAGGCATAGCTGGCAATCTGGGGTTTGGCGTGAGACAGGGCGGTCAGTAGAGAGGACTTTCCTGCATTGGGGAACCTGGTAGTGATGGAGGGGGAAATCATGAAGTCAATATGTTCCTGTATGATTGTGTGTGTGTGTGTGTGTTTGTCCTGTCTCACCCCACCAGGCCGAGGTCAGCAATGAGTTTGAGGTCCAGTCGTATCTGTCTGGTCTGGCCCTTACTGGGCAGAAACTCTGAGTGGTAGGAGCCTCCTTGACCCCCTCTGGCCACCAGCACACGATCTCCCTCAGTGTTCAGCTTACCTATGGAGGGGATTGATGAGCTATGGTCAGTTAAATTTACACCCAACACTCTCATCCTGAGTGCAGACATCTAGATCATCTTCAACCAGTACACAGTGCCTTGTGTCAGTGAAGGAGGTGTATCATGTGTAAAGACTTACCGAGGACCATTCCATCATCATTGGTGACAGTAATGCCAGGAGGAGCCAAGACTTCTTGGTCCTCTCCTTTCTGCCCCCTCAGAGCACGGACACTACACACACACACACACACACACACACACACACACACACACACACACACACACACACACACACACACACACACACACACACACACACACACGATTGCTGGTAGTTCACGTCATGATTCTTCCAAAAGGGATATTGGCCACAATTGTTGTACAATGCTTTTGTGCATTATCCAATATGTGTGCCGCCTACATATGCAAGTGATCTACCGGTGAGCTCACCGTCCACCCAGTGAGTTGTGGTCCAGACATACCTGCTGTTGGTTCCTACTCCAGCGATGAAGCGTTTCTGGGGGTACTTATCCTTGACCCTCTTCAGAGTCATCTCCTTCTGAGCCACCACCCACACGTCTCCCCCTTTCCCCCCCTGACCCCCCAGACGGGGCAGCCCCATCCCCCCACTGCCCCCTCGCACATACAGACGCAGGTTGTCCACGAAGTTACCGTACTAGAGGAAAGGGAGTAGTGATGACATCATTTCACACTTTGCGTCAGACAACTGAAGTATCTACAACATTAATATATTGTAATGTCTTCTACAATGACGTGGACAGTAACGTAAAGTTTAGCTGTGTAGCCTTTTCCATTTCCATAACTAGCAAGTTCATTGTAGAAACGACCATGTAAAACTGATAGAACACCACAACCAACTAGCTAGTCCTGTCTACGAAACTGACCGTGAAGGGCAACAGAAGACCACCTACGACTAGCAAACTAAGCTAGCTAGCATGGCTACCTGGATAGTAGAGCCACAAACAGGAGGGGTTAGTTATAAATATATTTGGTATAGCTAACTTAGCTTGTTAGCGAACTACAATGTAACAGTGGTTTACTAACCTTCCGCCAACACATCCTACTGATCCAAACCATTTTGAGTAAATATTTAGAAGTTACAGTTGACCGTTTGTGGCAATTTTGCCTGAAGACGTCAGATTAGTCGTTCACATGTGTTGTTATAGGTTGTTTGGTGGTGGAACAGGAAACAGAAAACGGGGCGGTGATTCGATGATGTCAGCGTCAGTCAAGGTAGCTAGTCCCGCCTCCCTCTCCTCCCCAGCTAAACTATGCACACAAAATATTAGGCTATGTTGTGGGGTTTTACCTGTAGTCCTAGTCTACAAAGAAATCACAGTGTTTTGAACAATCATTTGGTTAAATCCCTTTGATAAACTTTCAAAAACACCACTAGTATAGGCTAAGTCATTTTATGTTAGGACCTATTTGTTTATAATTTTATAGCAGACCCTACCCCAAATTCATTAATTCATCCATCCAGTCAGTCAATCAGTCAGACATCATGTTTGTTCATAGGCTATCCCTGGTCAACTGTCAGCTCGTGCGCTACTTGCATGTAGGCTATGACAGGGTATGAGGTGCGCGCGGTGTTTAACTCTAAAGAGCTCCGCCATGGAGTGGACTTGTGAGTCAGTGTCAAGGTAATTTTCTATCCTAATGATAATAACTGACAAACAATAGCTCTGACCAATTCCCGAGGTTTGTAAGACCATGGGTATAATAATAATGAGTCAAAGACTCAGTTTATGCAAAAGGTTAGTACAGTTTATTCAGAGAACGTTCTGGCGTGCATAGTACAAAGCAATTAATTTTATACTGACTTCTCACGCCCACACATTCACACAAAAATACGCACACACATACACACATGTCCTGCTACGCACACACTGTCTGTCTCACTACCCAGCCGACAGAGATTAGTGGCCTTGTCCTTGAGATATACTCCCCGTTCTCTCCCAAATCTCTAGTCAGGTCGGCACCAAGCTCAGGCAGTCTGTGTTTAAAATACCATAAAGACATATTGTTTTACCCTAATTCTGACTAGGACTACACATTTATTGATTATGATTTTATACATTCTAATCAATTCCATACATTTATATGTTTCAGGGCGGAATATTCTAATCATTCAATTAACAGACAATTCTCACCTATCAGTCAGTCAATACGTCCACACAGTGAACCACACTGGATACGCACTCGCGTTAGGTGGTGGTTTTAAAAACTGCAACAGCTGATAGGCACATAACAAGTAAGTATCCTATATTTTGTTCATAGCCTATAGAGGCTATGGAAGTTTTTCTTTGAGAGGGAGATCATTACGCACACCTCTGATTTCACTTCTCACATTTTCTGTTTCTAAATGTGTGTCTGATGGCCATATGATCTGTCACTGTAGGTCGGTAGACTATATTTTACTTTAGCCTTCTTTCTCTGAGGCTATTTGTCTCTGCATTCCCATCCCTTTGCCACTCAGGGCTCTCTCTTTCCTATCGCACCAATCGGATGATGGTTTTACTCCATGGCTGGAGTCTTCTCCAGTGCCTTTGTATGCTCCTGACTCTCTCCACCGCCTCCTCCAACACCATGCCCAACTTTTTGATCGGAACCGACGGGGCCGGGGGAGTGGGGCTCGGTGTGGGGCGCAGCGGATTCATGGCTCCCGGTAACCTGGACGAGATCGACTCTGGCTGCTGGGACTTGTCTTCCCTCATGGTGATACAGACACGGCGGCTGCGCCTGGTGGACAGCACTGTGGGATTTCATGACATACCTGCTCACGTCGCAGAAGCACTACGAGCTGTTCCTAGAGCTCACGCAGCACTTCTGGGCCATGTACGTGGACTGCATGCTGTCCCGCGCGCACGGACTGGGGGAAGCGTGGCTTCAGCACAACGCTGTCCAAGCTGCGTGTCATGGAAGTCTCCCCAAATTACGCACAGAATAATGCATAGAGCGAGTGTTGTCTTTAGGCACAAGACTATGCGTAGACCTACTGCAAGTGTGACAAGAGTTTCAGATGAACCATTCTAATCTACCACCCTCCCGAGCTAGTGTTTTATTATTTAGAGTTCTCCGATAGGTGGCTGAAAAAGATTGGATGTGTATGAACAGTTCTTAGCACCATGAGTAGCCTACACCGAGGACATTGCCTTTAATATGGCTCTTTGAAGAGATATGCAAGTTTGTCAGACACATTCAAAACTGAAAAGTTGTCTGAAGTCAAGTTTATAGCCTAAATTCATATCCCATCGGTTGTGTGGACCCCCGTGATATGCATTAGGAGAGTGTGCTGCATTATCGCCACATTTTCAAGAAACTCAATGTTACTTTTCAGCTGATGCGTTGTTAATCATTTTGAAAAATAACAATAAAGAAAGTTGAACACTTTATATTTCTCAAAGTTATTTATTTGGCAACCAACGTTTGGCAGTCCATTGGAATGTTTATCCATGTATAGGAGTATGTCAAAATAACATTGAGCCCAATAGGAGGCTTTATACCAGTAGATTATTCTCACATGGGGAAGAGCAGGAAGCCTCTGAAGGTGCTGTGGCTAGAACCATCGTTATACACTGCCCAGCCACTGGGAAGGCGCATATGGACCTTATCACCCTTTTACAGATGCAGAGTCACTCCATTGCACACATACTCATTCCCAGCATTGTAATACTGACCATTATGCAATATTCTCTGGCCATTCCTGTACATGTTTAGACCCCCACTAAATGAGTTGTCATTAGAAAGCATAGAGAATCAGAAGTAGTAGACTCCTCTCACTGGTGCTGTGAAGATACCTGCATCAGAGGGAAACAGAGAGAGATCAACAACACTGTCATTTTCTCATGGGCCTTGTACGAGAGCGTCACCAACGTAATGTATCACGGGGAAATTGTGACTGACTGATCTACAAATAAATTAGACTAGTTATTTATGATGCAAGTTGATTTGTAGATCAGTCAGTCGACAGCCGCCTACACTGTCGACTGCAATGTTGAATAAGCCCATGGACATTGGAGCAGCATGTTTAGTGATCGTGGACTCTGCCACTGGCCCACTTGGACATGTGTATTGATGTGTAAGCAGTACCTACCTGTATTTGGGTTGTAGGTGTTGCCGACGTTTGTGAAGACCTTGGTGTAGATCAGTTGGGTTTCAGTATTGAAAGGTCCTACTTTTCCTGAGTTAGTCAAACCAGCAGAGAAGGCCACCTTTGGTTTCTGGTGTCCTTTGACAGCTCTTTGGTCTTGGCCATAGTGGAGTTTGGAGTGTGACTGTTTGAGGTTGTGGACAGGTGTCTTTTATACTGATAACAAGTTCAAACAGGTGCCATTAATACAGGTAACGGGTGGAGGACAGAGGAGCCTCTTAAAGAAGAAGTTACAGGTCTGTGAGAGCCAGAAATCTTGCTTGTTTGTAGGTGACCAAATACTGATTTTCCACCATCATTTGCAAATAATTTCATTAAAAATCCTACAATGTGATTTTCTGGATTTTTTTCTCATTTTATCTGTCATAGTTGAAGTGTACCTATAATGAAAATTACAGGCCTCTCTCATCTTTTTAAGTGGGAGAACTTGCACAATTGGTGGCTGACTAAATACTTTTTTGCACCACTGTATGTCAAGTTTTGAGGGTGTGTGCAATTGGCATGCTGACTGCAGGAATGTTAGTTTCTCTACCATAAGCCACCTCCAATGTCATTTTAGAGAATTTAGCAGTATGTCCAACAGTCTTCACAACTGCAGACCATGTGTAACCATGCCAGCACAGGACCTCCACAACAGGCTGCCTCACCTGCGGTATCATCTGAGATCAGTCACCCTTTTGTGGGGAAAAACTAATTCTAATTGGCTGGGCCTGGCTCCCCAGTGGGTGGGCCTGGCTCCAGGTGGGTGTGCCTATGCCCACCCATGACTGTGCCCCTGCCAAGTCATGTGAAATCCAAAGATTAGAGGCCTAATTTATTTATTTAAATTTTGACAGATTTTCTTATATGAACTGTAACTCAGTAAAATTGTTAAAATGATTGCATGTTGCATTTATACTTTTGTTCAGAATATATTTTTATTGGGTCTATTGGTATGTTAAAGAAACATTTGGTGTTCTTGGGGACCAATAGGGCCTACATGATTGTGACAAATTTCACAAGTTTGGCTTCTCACCATCTGACGAACACGTTGGAAGGGGTAGCATTGATTGGCATGAGGGTTGATGTGGATGGTGGTCGGGGAGGCCAACCCCCACTCATGGATTGGGGTTGGTATCTGGCCTCCAGGCTGGGTCAGCCACCATTTGCACAACAAGTAGTTGTGCTGAGCCTGCTGGCAGGGCCAACCTCAAGCCGTAGGTGGCCCCTCCCAGAAGGGAACCAAGGTTGAGCTGGCTGCTCCCATTGTGCAAGAAGCCTGAGGAGTCAAGGTTGCGCTAAGCCTGCTTGCGGCGCTAACCCCCGAGTGTAGCCAGTCATGGACCAGGGTTGAGCTGGCCTGCCTTAGCACAGGGTGTGTAGACTCAAGAAACAGCGTGCATTTGTCATACAGACTGTTTGTAAGACAGATGTAGAAAGGCATGAAGATGGATGCAGTTTAAATACTATGAGGGTGGTTGATTATTGAGATTGACCTGTTAATGCACTCACGTGAGTTTGGGGACACCTGCTAATGAAGATTGGATGTAGGTGAGCAAATTGGCATGGGCACACCATGACCATATAAGGAGTTCCTTGCTAGTAGCCCAGGTTCCAATATGGGTGTCTGGGCCCATATATGGATTTCCTGCCAATATTGTATTTTTTTTTAACTAGGCAAGTCAGTTAAAGAACAAATCCTACTTTTCAATGACGGCCTAGGGACAGTGGGTTAACTGTCTTGTTCAGGGGCAGAACGACAGATTTCTACCTTGTCGGCTAGGGGATTCGATCTTGCAACCTTGGTTAATAGTCCAATCCTCTAACCACTAGGCCACCTGCCACCCCACTATGAATGTTAACTACAATCTAGCGTCATCAAATGTATCAATTGATCCCGTTCTTGAACCAGAAGCCGCGCGATGGTCTGAGCGCGCGCTCTTTGCCGAGACTACGAATCTGTGCTCGCGCCCTATACCTGCGCTACCGCTCGCGCCCTATACCTGCGCTACCGCTCGCGCCCTATACCTGCGCTACCGCTCGCGCCCTACACATGCCCTACCGGTGCAGCGCGAATGAACGAGTTTCGATGTAACGCTGAAGTCAAACCAGAGAGGAAGAGAGATGCCCAACTCGGCGTAAAATCTGTCACCCTCCACCAGCTGGCGATTTTTCCTTGTTTCGCCTACAAAGAAATACGTTTTTGAATGGCGATCAATGAGTGTCAGATTTTGTCAACTAAAAAAATGAATAGCTCATTTGCTACGTAAGGTTTATTTGATCGAATATACGTTTCGTAATGCTTAAGTTCTTAGGAGTGTACTAATTTAAGTAGGACAATTTTGTATGGTCTTTTTATTTTGTCAAATTGATCTTTTTCCACCCTTACCACCCTACAGTAGGTGGCGGCATGCACCTCTAACGCTTGTTTGCGGACCGCCAGAATACAATAAAAGAAGAAGAAGCAACGGCTTGAGGAGGAGGAGGAGGATAGGCGGGAGCTAGACAGACCGCGGTGCCGCTTTGTGGACAACGACTCCCATTGTAGGGCAGAGAGACGTGTCTTGTCAGTAATCCATAGTCTTTGGTCAAACACAGAAACCGGTTTCTCTCCTTCTGAAGCAAGGACATCTGTCCTTGAGGTGGATAGATAAAAGTATCGGGTGACATTAGTAGAATATTCAGGATTGGATGCTGTCATTAATGGTTAAAACACATCTCATCAGACATGATCTGTTCACTGCAGAGAGAGAGAGAGAGAAGCTGAGAGTGAGTGAGTGAGTGAGGGAGGTGGTGTGTGTGTCATCTCATGAGCTCGATAGAGCCTCCCACCGGCGACTGCATATATACTGTGAGAGCGGCGGCCGTCGGCCGTACAGAGGAGTGATTGGGAGATATAGAGATACATTGTACCGAGGTAAGTAGCCTACAGAGCTGCCGCTTCAGAGCTGAGGGATGGTGTTGCTGCTTTCTCTCGGAGGGATGCGGAGAGCTAGAGGATGGCCGGGTGTGTCTGACATAAATTATAGGTAGTACCCTACAAGGATGATGAAATTGTCGCTATTCGCATGTGCGCCCGCGTACGATGGAATCACTCTCAAGATCACGGATGGGGAGAGACAGTAGTATACCCTATAGCAGCCTAATATAGGATGCTGTATAGATTGTGTAGCGGGCCAAAATCGCAGTGCCTTTTAGACTAGAGAAGTCCTGTGATGGGCGGTAATTGTGTAATCCACAAGCCTATTTGAAAAGAATGTAACATTGATTACAGTAACAATCATACATTTTTGTCTCAGAAATATGCCAAATTTGCTAAATTCTTATTGTGGTATAGGCATAGTTAGCTAAATGGAGGGTTGAATTAAGCCCTGTTTATACCTGGTGCTAACATGCACACTTTGTCCTCATTCTGATTGTGCCCACATTTGTAGACAGGTATAGACGATTAACAGCCACATTGTGATCCGATCTTCCTGACCACCTTCGGAGGCAGTCAGGCACACAAACCAAACCATTTAAATCATCAATATACCTGCCTCTAAACTCATTGTCAGGTAGCAGCACCATTGACTTATGTAATCAGTAAATGTCTTTAAATAATTCAATATTATTATTATCTGTCTGGCCAGATTATCTGTCAAATAACAGCTAATCTGGCTACAATGCGGACACAGTCGATGAATAAGAGACATTTTAATACAATCTGTAAACAAAACAAACCATAAGCAGATAGTGATTGGATCATATTGATCAGATCCCCAAACTCACGTGAGTGAATGGTGTAAACAAGGCTTTACAGTACAAGAACATAAAACACAATTACAAGCTAAAACAGATCAAATAGCTATTAGGCCAATTTATTTCAAACATTCCAGCTCAGAATACCAGCCTGATGCAGTTGGCTTTATATCAGCACTTTCACATGCAGGGAATACTAAAGCATCTCCACGGTAACTAAATTATGCTTTGACTCAGATTTTTCACTTTAAAATGTATGCCAAACAAAAACCATTGATTTCAGTTGAACAAATAGACTTCTTTTGAACAATTTACACAGCAAACTTAACAAAAAACACATTTACTGGGAGAACTGTGCAGATGCTGAGAGAGAGAGAACAGCCAAAGGTAATGATAGACTATTGAATATCACACCATTGATATTCCGACACAGTACAAAGTTCGTGGCACCTGTACAAAGTTGGAACTTGTTATTTTTAACAGCGAATAAAAGTCATGAAAATATGTAAAGTTTTTCTTCCTATTTAACATTTTATTCTTTATTCCTGTTTACACTTAAAAGGTACAGGCTTTGTACAGGTGCAGATACTGAGTGATTTTTGCTCTGAGAGTAACAAAATTGTTTATCTGATGTAACAAGTGTCCCCTGGCTTGTTAAATTGGTAGGGAATTGACCCCAACCCTGGCATCTAAGGTCTTCGAAAGCCAAGTCAACAAACATCTCGAATCCCACCGTACCTTCTCCGCTGTGCAATCTGGTTTCCAAGCTGGTCATGGGTGCACCTCAGCCACGCTCAAGGTACTAAACGATAACATAACCGCCATCGATAAAAGACAGTACTGTGCAGCCGTCTTCATCGACCTGGCCAAGGCTTTCGACTCTGTCAATCACCATATTCTTATCGGCAGACTCAGTAGCCTCGGTTTTTCTAATGACTGCCTTGCCTGGTTCACCAACTACTTTGCAGACAGAGTTCAGTGTGTCAAATCAGAGGGCATGTTGTCCGGTCCTCTGGCAGTCTCTATGGGGGTGCCACAGGGTTCATTTCTCGGGCCGACTCTTTTCTCTGTATATATCAATGATGTTGCTCTTGCTGCGGACGATTCCATGATCCACCTCTACGCAGACGACACCATCCTGTATACTTCTGGCCCTTCCTTGGACACTGTGCTATCTAACCTCCAAACGAGCTTCAACGCCATACAACACTCCTTCTGTGGCCTCCAACTGCTCTTAAACGCTAGTAAAACCAAATGCATGCTTTTCAACCGTTCGCTGCCTGCACCCGCACGCCCGACTAGCATCACCACCCTGGATGGTTCCGACCTAGAATATGTGGACATCTATAAGTACCTAGGTGTCTGGCTAGACTAAACTCTCCTTCCAGACTCATATCAAACATCTCCAATCTAAAATCAAATCTAGAGTCGGCTTTCTATTCCGCAACAAAGCCTCCTTCACTCACGCCGCCAAACTTACCTTAGTAAAACTGACTATCCTACCGATCCTCGACTTCGGCGATGTCATCTACAAAATAGCTTCCAATACTCTACTCAGCAAACTGGATGCAGTTTATCACAGTGCCATCCGTTTTGTTACTAAAGCACCTTATACCACCCACCACTGCGACCTGTATGCTCTAGTCGGCTGGCCCTCGCTACATATTCGTCGCCAAACCCACTGGATCCAGGTCATCTACAAGTCCATGCTAGGTAAAGCTCCGCCTTATCTCAGTTCACTGGTCACGATGGCAACACACACCCGTAGCACGCGCTCCAGCAGGTGTATCTCACTGATCATCCCTGAAGCCAACACCTCATTTGGCCACCTTTCGTTCCAGTTCTCTGCTGCCTGTGACTGGAACGAATTGCAAAAATCGCTGAAGTTGGAGACTTTTATCTCCCTCACCAACTTCAACATCTGCTATCTGAGCAGCTAACCGATCGCTGCAGCTGTACATAGTCTATCGGTAAATAGCCCACCCATTTTACCTACCTTATCCCCATACTGTTTATATTTATTCACTTTTCTGCTCTTTTTGCACACCAGTATCTCTACCTGTACATGACCATCTGATCATTTATCACTCCAGTGTTAATCTGCTAAATTGTAATTATTCGCCTACCTCCTCATGCCTTTTGCACACAATGTATATAGACTCTCTTTTTTTTCTACTGTGTTATTGACTTGTTAATTGTTTACTCCATGTGTAACTCTGTGTTGTCTGTTCACACTGCTATGCTTTATCTTGGCCAGGTCGCAGTTGTAAATGAGAACTTGTTCTCAACTTGCCTACCTGGTTAAATAAAGGTGAAATAAAATAAATAAAAATAAACTGCCACCTAACCCATTCAACCCTGGTACTGAACCTAACCCATTCAACCCTGGTACTGAACCTAACCCATTCAACCCTGGCACTGCCACCTAACCCATTCAACCCTGGCACTGAACCTAACCCATTCAACCCTGGCACTGCCACCTAACCCATTCAACCCTGGCACTGCCACCTAACCCATTCAACCGTGGCACTGAACCTAACCCATTCAACCGTGGCACTGAACCTAACCCATTCAACCGTGGCACTGAACCTAACCCATTCAACCCTGGCGCTAAACCTAACCCATTCAACCCTGGCACTGAACCTAACCCATTCAACCCTGGCACTGCCACCTAACCCATTCAACCCTGGCACTGCCACCTAACCCATTCAACCCTGGCACTGCCACCTAACCCATTCAACCCTGGCACTGCCACCTAACCCATTCAACCCTGGCACTGCCACCTAACCCATTCAAGCCACGGCATAACAAATCAATGTATTCATCTTTTTTATATATATATTTAATATATAGTCCTTTTAACAAAAAAAAAATTCAAAGTTCTTAACAGTAACCCAGGTATAAGTTCTCGAAGTTTTGAGTATATCCCTCCCCCCCCCTCCCCCTCCATGTGAGTAAGCTGGCTGGATGTGGGTGACCGTGTTAAATTGGTCAGTGGTGTGGAAATGCCAGATTTAGCCTGCCAAACAGGGGGCACGGCTCTACAATACCCACTGCCTGCTCCCTCCATGACTTTCTCTGGTACTCCCGCCCAAACAGAGCACGGCCAGTGTATGGAATCCTGACACTTTTACTGAAAAGGGTAATGCCAACACTCCAGCACTGGGTGAAAAACAGCCTGCAGGGCTCTCTTACACAGGGCTGGGCAGGGGAGTGGGAGGGGGAAAGGGGAGATGCGGGAGGGGAGTGTGTGCTTGTCAGAGGGGAGATGGGTGCATGTCAGAGTGGAGGTGGGAGGGATGGTGGGTGCATGTCAGAGTGGAGGTGGGAGGGATGGTGGGTGCATGTCAGAGTGGAGGTGGGAGGGATGGTGGGGGGTGGTTAGGGATGGTGGGTGCATGTCAGAGGGGGTGGGAAGGGAGATGGGTGCATGTCAGAGGGGGTGGTTAGGGAGATGGGTGCATGTCAGAAGGGAGGTGAGAAGGGAGATGGGTGCATGTCAGAAGGGAGGTGAGAAGGGAGATGGGTGCATGTCAGAAGGGAGGTGGGAAGGGAGATGGGTGCATGTCAGAAGGGAGGTGGGAAGGAGATGGGTGCATGTCAGAAGGGAGGTGAGAAGGGAGATGGGTGCATGTCAGAAGGGAGGTGAGAAGGGAGATGGGTGCATGTCAGAAGGGAGGTGGGAAGGAGATGGGTGCATGTCAGAAGGGAGGTGGGAAGGGAGATGGGTGCATGTCAGAAGGGAGGTGGGAAGGGAGATGGGTGCATTTCAGAAGGGAGGTGGGAAGGGAGATGGGTGCATGTCAGAAGGGAGGTGGGAAGGGAGATGGGTGCATGTCAGAAGGGAGGTGGGAAGGGAGATGGGTGCATGTCAGAAGGGAGGTGGGAAGGGAGATGGGTGCATGTCAGAAGGGAGGTGGGAAGGGAGATGGGTGCATGTCAGAAGGGAGGCGGGAAGGAGATGGGTGCATGTCAGAAGGGAGGTGAGAAGGGAGATGGGTGCATGTCAGAAGGGAGGTGAGAAGGAGATGGGTGCATGTCAGAAGGGAGGTGGTTAGGGAGATGGGTGCATGTCAGAAGGGAGGTGGGAAGGGAGATGGGTGCATGTCAGAAGGGAGGTGAGAAGGGAGATGGGTGCATGTCAGAAGGGAGGTGAGAAGGGAGATGGGTGCATGTCAGAAGGGAGGTGAGAAGGGAGATGGGTGCATGTCAGAAGGGAGATGGGTGCATGTCAGAAGGGAGATGGGTGCATGTCAGAAGGGAGATGGGTGCATGTCAGAAGGGAGGTGGTTAGGGAGATGGGTGCATGTCAGAAGGGAGGTGGGAAGGGAGATGGGTGCATTTCAGAGCGGAGGTGGGAGGGATGGTGGGTGCATTTCAGAGGGAAGGTGGGAGGCTTGGTGGGTGCATGTCAGAAGGGAGGTGGGAGGGGAAAGGGTGTGGATGACCTGTGGCAGGTGGGAAACAGGGGAACCGGGAGGCGTGTGCATGAGGCAGGGTTAGAGGGGAGATGTTTGGGTGGGTGTGTATGGGGATGGCGGTAGGGAGGCGCGCCCCTCTTGTCTAGTCTGTCAGAGTGCCAGGTCTACATTCCCACTGCACCGGCCGGTGAAAAGGGCTGTAAATATATAAACAGGCCTGGCAGGATTAGAGCCTGCTGGGAGTGATCAGGGGGGATTTCCACCCCGCCGGGCACACAATGGCACCGCCACATAACATAAACACGCATACACACACACACAATGGCACCGTGGCGCAACAGACCTGAGCCTCCATAGATTTGATGCATACTGTCTTTTGTTTGGGAAGAGGAGGTTTGTCTAGCCACGGGCTGTATGTACGATGCAGGGGGCGCGGCGGGGTGGGGTGCGAGGGAGGGAGGGGTGTTGTGGTCCTGATTGGATTTGTGTGTGTGTATATGAGGGGGGTCATGACTGTGTGTGTGTGTGTGTGTACAGAGAGAGAGACAGACAGAGAAAGAAACAGAGAGAGACGGACACAATAGCATGATGAATAGAGTTGTTTTATTCCCTGTGTGTGTGTGCTGGAGAGTCAGCTGAGCGCCCATAGAGACAGACCGAGGGATGGGATCTACGCTCACATAAAACAACAACCGTGACGGCCGATCCAGTCCGGTTTGAACCTGTCACACCAGACTGAGAAGTGACAACTGCAGTAATTTCACAGACCAAAACCCTCTCTCTCAGCTAAAAGGCACTAACTAACACACTCTAACAGACGACAGCTCTACTGTTGGCCAAGCAGACATTCTCTCTGTATGATTTGGCAGTCCCACACTCACTCTACTGTACCTGACTCACTTAACCTGAGAGAATTAAAGACTGTCTGCAACCACCAACCATCATTTACGAGTATCCATCCATCCTGTCACCATGGTGACCCCATTTCTCTCTCTCTCTTTCTCTCTCTCAGTGTGCCGGCTCTGGCCCTGGCTACAGCCATGCCTCTTCTGGAAGAGACCACTGTGCCTCGAGAGCATCCCCCCACACTGCCTGTGGTCATCATAGGTATGTTTAGCCCTAACCTCTGACATCTAACCCTAACCTCTAACTCTGCCCCGAGAGGCTAGCACCCCTTCGCCATCCCACCTCGCCCGCTGTCATCATTCACAGGCAATCTCTGACATTGCAAACATTTGATTCTCTCCTCTGTATGTCTGTGTAGGTAATGGGCCATCAGGTATCTGCCTGTCCTACCTGCTGAGTGGCTACAAGCCCTACCTGGACCCTTCAGCTGTTCACCCAAACCCTGTTCTGTACAGGAAGTTACAGGAGACCAGACACCTGCCCATCACTGAACAGGTGAACATCAAAGCATTGCATTAAACACACATACAGCGCGCGCACACACACACACACAGATCACAGTTGACAAACACACAAACATTGAAACATGATCAAGTCTGGTCTCTCTATGCAGGATCTGGAGTATCTGAGTGAAGGTCTAGAGGGGCGGTCAGGAAACCCTGTAGCGGTGCTATTTGACACCCTGCTGCACCCCAATGCGGATTTTGGCTACGAGTTTCCCCCTGTGCTACAGTGGAGAAGAGACAAGCAGCAGCACCTCCCTCACCTGGTGCTGGGCAGGGCAACGCCTGGAGGGGCCTGGCACGTGAGTTATTCCTAAACAGCTTATACCCTCCTTTCCCCATTCATTTACCCCTACACCTCACCCATGGTGCTGGGCAGGGCAACGCCTGGAGGGGCCTGGCACGTGAGTTATTCCTAAACAGCTTATACCCTCCTTTCCCCATTCATTTACCCTACACCTCACCCATGGTGCTGGGCAGAGCTATGCCTGGGAAACCTGGAAAGACTTCACCCCCAAATCTCCCCACCCATATGTTCCAATCCTCACCTCCAATCCTCTTTTCTCTCTCTTCTAGGTGATGGAGGGCTCCATGCTGACCATCAGTCTGGGCATCTGGATGGAACTGCCAGGGATCAACTACCGAGACCTGACTAACAATGGCAAATGCAGGTACTGACAAAGGCAAATTCAGAGAGGGATGGAGAGAGATAGAGAGAGGCTGCAATAAAGTTAAATAGATTCAAAACAATGAGACAGCTTAAATCTTCTTAATACTTTAACAGAGTTTACTAAAGGATCTTTTGTTTGACAATGAGTGCTCCCCCCCCCCCTCCAGGGGCGTGACCAATGACCGGGCCACTCCAGAGGAGATCTCGTCTTACTACCGTAACTACGTCAAGCTGATGGGTCTGAAGCAGAACTTTGTTGACAACACCTACGTGACATCTGTGCAGAAACTTTTCCGTGGACCCGAGGGCGAGGGTCTAGAGAATGGTCATGGAGGGTTGGGGGAGGAGGGAAAGGGGGTGTACGAGGGGGAAAGGGGGTGTACGAGGGGAGTGAGGGTGTAGACGAAGGGGGAGGTGGGGGCCTGTGGGAGGTGAGGGGGTACCAGCGGGTGCAGGGCGACACCCACGTTCCTTTCTGCCTGTTTTCAGAGAATGTAGTTCTGGCCACGGGCGCGTCTGATTCGCCAGCTCAGCTGGGTGTGGAGGGGGAGGAGCTTCCCTTCGTGTTCCACAACATCTCTGCCCTGGGATTGGCTGTGAGCCGGAAGAAGCTTGGGCCAAACTCTGATCCGGTGCTGATTGTGGGGGCGGGGTTAAGCGCGGCAGATGCGGTTTTGTGCGCTTGTAACAACAACATATCCGTGCTGCATGCCTTCCGCAAACACGTAGACGACCCAGGCCTCATCTTTAAACAGCTACCCAAGACCCTCTACCCAGAATACCACAAGGTCTACCACATGATGCACTCCCAGACCCACGCAACACCAAACATGGCTGCCACCTCCACCACCAATGGCCTTCCCAGCATGGCCGCCTCAGTCTGCTCCAAGATGTGCTCCAAGCCCCAACCCACCACAAATAACATGGCCGCCAGTGGTGGTCCCGTTCTGTTCCCTGACTACACCAGCTTCCCAGAGCACTGCGTGGAGTCCTTCCAGCCAGACATGAAGTGTGTCCTGCAGGGGAACAACTCCCTCAAGGCCTTTAAGATCTCCATGGCCCTGGTGTTGATCGGCACCCATCCCAACCTGTTCTTCCTCAAGGGCCAGGGCCAGTACCTGGGACTGGACCCCACCAAACCCATCTCCTGCAAGCAGAACCCTGTGGATGTGCACCCCTACACCTTCGAGTGCACCAAGGACCCAGGACTGTTCGCCATGGGCCCGCTGGTGGGAGACAACTTTGTTCGCTTCCTAAAGGGTGGTGCTCTAGGCATTGCCTCCTGCCTGCTCAAGAGACTGAAGAAGAAAGGCAAGCTGATCGCAGAAGGGGGAGGAGTAGGAGAGTTTATCTAGGTGAAGTGTGGATGGAGAGGAACGAGGTGGTGAATGAGTTGGGAGAGAAAGAGAGGAGGAAGAGGCTTCTTTATTTAAGCGAAGGGAGAAAGGAGAGGAAGGAGGTGGAGAAAGGGAAGAGAGGAAGGAGGAAGAGGAGGGGGTTCATCTTAGTAAAAATAGTTACTATAACCAATGGAGTTCTGAGTTAAAAGGGCAAAGCCAAACAGTACGTTTTTTAATATTTTATTGTTTGCAGTGGACATGCCTATTTGAACTCTGAAGCTTTCTTACCACTTCTGAGAGAACTGAAAACAATGGAAGTGGAGGCAGGCTAGTTACAGTACATGACCAGGTTCAGCCCACCACCTGTTACAGCTCCACTGTTCTGGTTTCTGCTGGGAAGCTGTCACAGGGTTTAATGTCCTCTATCCAGAAATCCAACCTGCAGTGTGACATGTTTTTTAGAGTCATATTTGTGACATTTTGTAATGTCTTGAGTTTTAGTTATTTGCTCACCTTGTCTTTCATGCAAGTGCATTTTCTGATTTCTCATCTACTTTAAACAATTGTCCTACTATTTCTCTGATGGCCTTCACCATGCAATGGACTGTGAACCACTACAACTCCCCTTTAAAGCCTCAAGGAAATGGAACTTTGTAGAGACAGGCCCATAGCTGCTATAGTGTTTCTGCCATCATCTCAATTCTGAGTTTCTCATCAGTGCCAAGCTACAGACCCCAAGCAGTATCTGGTTGTGATCTTTGAAAAATAACTATTTTGGATGCAGTAGTTGTTAGCTAGAATGCTAACACTCATTGACATAGGCTGTAGCAAAAGCTAGCCAAATAGCCACTTTACTGGTTGAAGTTGAAGTGTTTTTTAAGTATAATGCAGTTGATTTGGGATAACACAAATGTTATATTAAACAGGACATTCATACAAGCCTTAAAATCCAATTATAATCCAAAAGTAGTGTGAAATGCACTCATAAGTAACATCTAAATATAGGCTTTTTTGCTGCCACCAATTTGCAGCAATGTTAACAAACACAAAGGGGTCTATAAAATACTACTAGTCGACGACTCCTGATAAGTGTACATTGGATAAACGCAAACTGTAGGTGCATTCATTGACGTCCATCAGTCTGAATACAAAACTGCTAGTCCATTGCATTTATCAGTTGACTATCGCCTATTGAAGTCATAATGACTATGTTAAATGCACATTTTCTGGTTGCCATTATGGAGTAAATATTATGCCTGTGGCTCTAATTCCAGGTCTGTATAGTATTCTCTGTGACATTTCTCATACCATGTCACTTTCACACAGCCATCATACGCCTCATGTGTTTGTTGTGCCAAATACCTGTTACTGTATGTAAAGCTTTGAGGACTGAGGGTGGAGTTTCATTCATTTATTGAACCAGTCAGTCGCCTTTAGAATGTGTGTATTCATATGCCGTTTATTTCCGCATGCAGTCATCCTCAAGACTGAAGCTGCTTGCAGAAAAGAAAAAAATTGTGGAATTGGGATAAAATATAGATTGTTGACCAGATCAGCAAACTGAAAATGTATGGACAGTTCCTGGTCAATATGCTGTATTCCAAACTAACCAGCCCTTAGGCACTACATCCAGACCTGAAAAGATGAATCAGTGGATAGGTGTAATTGTAAGGTGGTGGTAGTCACTCAACCTTGCCCCCAAAGAGACCATCAGCTTATGGCTAATTACACCTACATGTCCAATCTACACAGTAGGTGCCTTGATGAGAAGGGTTAACTAGGGGTTGATTAATAAGAAAAGGAAACAGCAGGTTCCCCAACCCCTGGGGTCTAACCAGGGTTTTCTACTACTGTCTTACAACACATAACCCACGGTCTTCTCCTGTTCACAACAGACAGACGCTGCTTTGTGCTTGGTAGAGTTGGACTCCTCTCTTGTACAACTCAAATGACTTTTTAATATGTTTTGTATACTGTATTTTTTATTATGAACCAATAAAAATCTTGAAACGTAACACCTATTTATTTGTTTACATTGCTCGCCATCAGTGACTAAATCAAGGTATATAATTAGTGTACAGTACATAGAAAGTTTGACATTTCTGCCCACATCTATCACCGACAAAAACAGTTTAAACATTTGTAATTTTGAGTACAATGATCAAGAGTTACCTCAAAGATCCATTCCTGAACATTATCAGTGGAGCGGAGATGGCAGTTCTATCAAACTGTGAATTCTAGAAGCCAAAACATTCCATGGGGTGTTGGCATCCCTTCCTGTGTCTTAAGATGAACATTTGTCTGCAGGGCTTCTCATGTTACAACCAGGTGCTCTCATCTTTTCTTGGTGGGTTTGGGGTTGTACCTACACACACACACACACACACACAGGTTAAGTCAGGGCAGTGGCCATCCAGGCATCCCACCTAAACACTCAGGCTTTTAACATTCCTGCTAGATCAATCCTGGATGCATTTAGAACAAATATTAAAAATAGCCCAAATTAAGCCAGCTCTGTAAACCTCTGGCCTTGTTTGAAGAACTCAAACCAAACATCCTCCCAATAAACTAAGTCTGGGAGACGGGTTCGGGCCAGACCCAAAAACATAAAACCGTGGCTTGTTTTCTTAGGAGCCGGCGCTGTCCTCTGGCCATGCATGACTGAGTGGGCATCATGACTCAATGATCAAACAGCACAGTCTCGCTCCAGGCAGGCGCGCACACACCCTTTCTGCTTAGCCAGGGAAAATGCAGCAGCCCTAGCGTGTGCATACATCACCAGCACCCAGACAACCAGGTGTGACGCAGGAATCACTGGGCGCCGATTGGTCAGTGACAACAAGCGAAAACCGTCCCAAACGAAGATCCACCCACTCACATCAGGAATGTTTCTCTCTGTTCTGTGGGTCTTGGTCTAAATGGTCCTTTTCAGATGACTATTTGACAGGCGATTCCAAAAATGGTGTTGATGTGTATTGTACGTATGCAGGGGACCAGCTAATTTCTCCTTGGGAGAATACAGCTCTATCTAATGTGAATCATCGTTTAGCTGGGATCAAAACCTGAGATCAGCCTTATTGGTTGGACTACAGCTACAACCAAGGCTATGTTGCTGGGCAGTCAATGTTGTCTTGTGTTTCTGAATGGGGGTTAAGGGAAAGAATAGATGAATGAGTGTGGAGTAGTGAAGAGCTCAGCAGACAGCCGGTCATCGTGTGGGCAGGCAGCTGTGTGTGCGTCAGCCTGTAGGGCGCTGTTGTCTTGTGTCTGGTAGTGACGTCCTTGAACACGGAGCAATGCCCCCTGGGAATGTGATGTTTGTGTAAGCTGGGTGCTCCAACCCTTCTGCTCCACTGCAGACTGCAGACGGAGTGGCTGACTTTTTCTACCTTGGGGGCTGGAGGGTTCAACATAATCAACATCACTCCACATTCATCCATTCATTCCCAGCCTGGCTCCAAACATCTTCCAACCAATAGCCCGGGCTACAGCTTGGTTTACATTGTACTGTAGACTGTGGCGCTCTCCACCTGAAATAATGTGACCCAAATTGGTTTGGTGTTTACAGCCTGACAAGCTTTGTCCTCGTACCTGAAGAGGTCATCTCCCAAAGTCTCCTCTTTCTTGTTCTGACGCTCATCCTGAAACACAGACACAGGGCTTTGACTCACAAACCGCCATCTCCTCTCTCCCCAGCCTCAACCCCCTCCATCTCCTCTCTCCCCAGCCTCAACCCCTCCATCTCCTCTCTCCCCAGCCTCAACCCCCTCCATCTCCTCTCTCCCCAGCCTCAACCCCCTCCATCCCCTGTTACTACCATTTCATGGTAAATACCATGTACTTCTATTCTAGGAGTGTTTGTGTGTCTCAGGGGTTGCTAAATAGACAGTAAGTATTGTAGTAAACAGCAGCTGAAGTAGGACTGTGTACCTCTGCTGCGTCTCTCAGCCACTCCTCCAGCTCAGAGTTCTTGCCTCGGTTGTGGGCCAACAGGTCTGACCCTCCGATGATGTTGGGCAAACCCTGGGCACCGGGAACTGGGACCTGAAACACACACACACACATTACTACACACACAGAAACAGAGACACTAACCTAACAGAGTCCCATGACCCTGTGTTGTGATGAGGTGCATTCTGGGGTCTACCTTGCGGAAGCGTTTAAAGTCCTTCCTGTTGACATTGCCGTTCGTCTCCATGGGGCGTGGTTTAGGTCTTGCCGGTGTTGCCATGGTGAGGGATTTGAACTCCACCACTATAAGTCTGCTGGGGAGATTCTCACCCCCTAAACCCTACATCACAACACACAGACCAGTTACTGACAGACCTAACTCTTCCCCACTGGCCCCTACTCCAGACCTAACTCTTCCCCACTGGCCCCTACTCCAGACCTAACTCTTCCTCACTGGCCCCTACTCCAGACCTAACTCTTCCCCACTGGCCCCTACTCCAGACCTAACTCTTCCCCACTGGCTCCTACTCCAGACCTAACTCTTCCCCACTGGCCCCTACTCCAGACCTAATTCTTCCCCACTGGCCCCTACTCCAGACCTAACTCTTCCCCACTGGCCCCTACTCCAGACCTAACTCTTCCCCACTGGCTCCTACTCCAGACCAGTTACTGATAGACCTAACTCTTCCCCACTGGCCCCTACTCCAGACCTAACTCTTCCCCACTGGCCCCTACTCCAGACCTAACTCTTCCCCACTGGCCCCTACTCCAGACCAGTTACTGATAGACCTAACTCTTCCCCACTGGCCCCTACTCCAGACAGATACAGACAGGACTTACTGAGGCTTTCTGTTTGACATCAGTCCCTGGCTCTTCCAGATGACCAGGGGTCACACCATTAACTGGTTTTGACTTGGGGGGGGAGACAGAAGATGGAGGATAGTTCATAATAATAGTCACGTCAGAGAAACCAGGGCTGGGGAAGGCAGTCAATTCAGGAAGTAAACTGAAATCACAATTCAGTGATTTTAAAAATGGCAGATATTTTCAATGAAACAGAAGTAGAAGCTATCAAGTTTTAGATTTTAAATTAAAATCACTTCCCGAATTGAGTGGCTTTATATGAATTGATTACAGCCTTGATAGAAACACATGATAACAAGCACACAATGACAGCTCCTCTCACCTCAATGAATGACACCTCTTCGTCTTTGACCTCAGCTACAGGCTCCGCTAACTGTCGTCTGCTGGCTGACGATCGCTCTTCTGAATCAAAGCCTGACCTATGATTGGCTGCGATTGGTTTCACTGAATTAACCCGCTGTTTCTTATTGGCAGATGTAAGATCCACTGTCTCTAGGAACGATTTTCTATTGGTTGAGCTCTTGTCTATCAGTTGAGACCTCTGGCCTTGATTGGTTGAACTCTGTTCCGTCAGCTTCAACCGCTGGCCTTGACTGGCTGACATGGGCTCATCCGATTCGTCCATGTCCTCAGACATGATGGACTCCAGTTCGTCCATCTCTATCTCTGAAGCCCCACTCCCTTTAGTCTCCTCCTCCATCTCCTTCCTCTTCCTGGATTGGCGCCCCTGCTGGGAAGGGTTGGAGAACCCCTCTGACAGAGCCTCAGTCTGACCTGGAAACAGATGTGCACCTGAGCTGTGTTGGCCCTGGGACCTGCCTGTGGGTGTGTGTGGGGGGTTGGAGGTCTCTGAGTGCTGTGGTACTGTCCTCTTCATCTTCTCCTTCTCTTCTTCCCTCCTGGAGAACTTGGCCTCTGATTGGACAGTAGGGGACTCCTTGCCTTCCCGAGGTCTGAGAGAGAGAAAACATTGGAGTCTGTATATATAATATCACCATTAACTCAAGACTGATAAGCCACTGTGTGGAATTGTATGGATATCTCCAGAGAGCTGCACTTGCCTTTTCTTGCCGACAGGCTGGAAGAAATTAGTGAGGGCAGACTGTTTCTGGGGGGAACATTTCTGCGATACCTGTTGTTTCTGGGAAGAGCGCTTCTGTGGAGACATCGTCTGCACTCCTCCATTGGTCCGAGGGGCTGTGGCCAGGAATCTGGTGATAGCATCACCTTTCCCTCCACCTAATATCATGATAATACAATGTCATTTAGCAGACCCGTGTTTTCAGTTTATATGGCCCACGCCAGAACTTTCCTACTGTAACTCTGACACCCACCCACTCTGTCATTAAAACTATTCTACCTGGATGTTGTAGCTCTCCCTTTTTTCTGTCTGAGCCGCCACCACCAGTGCTGTCTGAGGCACTGAATGATGACATCATAGTCTCTGCCACTGTGCAGGTCCCTGACAGCTCTCGGCCTGAGGGTTTGGATCGGTTAAGATGAGAGGTGGTCCGGCTCTGGTCCCTCTCAGGGGTCTCTCCAACTGCGCTCACCCCAGCCACTTCCACCCTACTCGGGGATAAGAAAACACAGATCAGCCTGATGCACTCAAACAGAACTGTGAGTCAGGTTGTGTGTGTGTGTGTGTCTTACCCACTGACGCCCTGTGACGGCTCTGTGTTTACAGCATAGGCTGTGATGTTCTGAGACACCGCTGGCATTATAGTCTCGTCCACTGGTGCATTCTGGGATAGCGTGGCGCCAGGGATGGTGGGTTTCTTTCTCATGGATTCTGACCATGGGAGAAACACATTAACAACGATACAAGTGTTGACTCCACAAGTCCATATCATTATAAAATCAGGAACTTAAAATAAACTGAGACTATGATTCACTGTATGAGAGCCCCACCCACCTGAGTCAGCCATTCGATTGGAAGGATTGCAGTACTTGTCACAGCTGACATAGATGGCAGCCAATCCGATCTCAGACTCTGTGATGAATCGAAGACCTTTCCTGGAGAGCGTGAGAGATGGTAAATATAGACTGTGCTGACACAACCAGTTAGTCTCATTTCAGAGCTGCAGAGAAGAAGTGTAACACCACCAAACTGCACTCTGTCTTTATGATACTGCAATGTGTGTACCTCTGTAGAATCCTCCCCACAGAGTCTGCCCACTTCTTAGTGGAGTGGGGCAGTAGTGCTTGGGAGTTTCCCGTTGCCATGCCGATCACACAGCTCAATGGTGATTCCAGGAGTGACACAGGGACAGACCCCTCCTCCAAGAGCTGGCTCCTCCCACCTCCACAACTCACTGCCAAACTCAGACGCTTTTGCTGGAGAGAAGTGAGTGAGAGCGATTTATTATTATGATTACTATTCCAAAATAGTAGCGGTACGGGTAGTAGGGGTGACGGTAATGATAGTAGTTTAATGATGGCAGGGACAGTGGTGGTGGTAGAAGTAATGATGATGGTAGTTGTGATGTAACGGTGATGATGACAGTTATAAGTTAGTTATAGTAGGTAGTCGGGAGAGATATTAGAGGTAGAAGTGCTACTAGTGGTAATGGTAGTAGTAGGGATATTAGAGGTAGAAGTGCTACTAGTGGTAATGGTAGTAGTAGAGATATTAGAGGTAGAAATGCTACTAGTGGTAATGGTAGTAGTAGTAGGGATATTCAAGGTAGAAGCGCTACTAGTGGTAATGGTAGTAGTAGAGAAAGGTAGAAGTGCTACTAGTGGTAATGGTAGTAGTAGGGATATTAGAGGTAGAAGTGCTACTAGTGGTAACGGTAGTAGTAGGGATATTAGAGGTAGAAGTGCTACTAGTGGTAACGGTAGTAGTAGGGATATTAAAGGTAGAAGTGTTACTAGTGGTAATGGTAGTAGTAGTAGGGATATTAGAGGTAGAAATGCTACTAGTGGTAGTAGTAGTAGAGATATTAGAGGTAGAAGTGCTACTAGTGGTAATGGTAGTAGTAGTAGAGATATTAGAGGTAGAAGTGCTACTAGTGGTAATGGTAGTAGTAGAGAAAAAGGTAGAAGTGCTACTAGTGGTAATGGTAGTAGTAGGGATAGTTGTAGTATTAGTGTTAATAATAGTGGTGGTGGCATTCATTTTAGTAGTAATAATAGTAGCATGTTCATTTTGGCCTCCTGAGTGGCGCAGCATTCTAAGGCCCATCATCTCAGTGAAAGAGGCATCACTACTGTCCCTGGTTCGAATCCAGCCTGTATCACATCCGGCCTGATTGGGAGTCCCATAGGGCGGCGCACAATTGTCCCAGCATCGTCCGGGTTTATATTTATAATATTTTTTGATTTCTACTATTGACCTACTATTTTATTAATGTTATTTCTATTATTTATTTGTATTATTTACTACCATTTTATATTATTCTTCATTATTTTATTATAATATACACCAAGTATACCAAACATTAGGAACACCTTCCTACTATTGAGTTGCACCCCCCTTTTGTCCTCAAAACAGCCTCAATTCGTCAGGGCATGGATTCTACAAGGTGTCGAAAGCGTTCGACTGGGATGCTGGCCCATGTTGACTCCAATGCTTCCCACAGTTGTGTCAAGTTGGCTAGATGTCGTTTGGGTTGTGGACCATTCTTGATACACAGGAAACTGTTGAGCATGAAAAACCTAGCAGCGCTGCAGTTCTTCACACTAAAAACCGGTGCACCTGACCCCATTCAAAGTCACTTATCTTTTGTCTTGCCCAAGCACACTCTGAATGGCACACATACAAAATCCATGTCTCAATTATCTCAAGGCATAAAAATCCTTTAACCTGTCTCCTCCCCTTCATCTACACTGATTGAAGTGGAATTAACAGGTGACATTAATAAGGGATCATAGCTTTCACCTGGATGCAGAGACACAGACAGAGAGCGAGATACAGAGACACACAGAGATAGAGACACAAAGAGAAAGAGACAGAGCGGGAGGAGGAGCGGGTGGGAAGAGGGAGGGAGCGACAGAACGGTAGGGGGAGAGCGACAGAACGGTAGGGGAGAGCGACAGAACGGTAGGGGAGAGCGACAGAACGGTAGGGGGAGAGCGACAGAACGGTAGGGGGAGAGCGACAGAACGGTAGGGGAGAGCGACAGAACGGGAGGGGAGGGCGACAGAACGGGAGGGGAGGGCGACAGAACGGGAGGGGGAGAGCGACAGAACGGGAGGGCGACAGAACGGGAGAGGAGGGCGACAGAACGGGAGAGGAGGGCGACAGAACGGGAGGGCGACAGAACGGGAGGGCGACAGAACGGGAGGGCGACAGAACGGGAGGGGAGGGCAACAGAACGGGAGGGGAGGGCAACAGAACGGGAGGGCAACAGAACGGGAGGGGAGGGCGACAGAACGGGAGGGCGACAGAACGGGAGGGCGACAGAACGGGAGAGGAGGGCGACAGAACGGGAGAGGAGGGCGACAGAACGGGAGAGGAGGGCGACAGAACGGGAGAGGAGGGCGACAGAACGGGAGGGGAGGGCGACAGAACGGGAGGGCGACAGAACGGGAGGGCGACAGAACGGGAGGGCGACAGAACGGGAGGGCGACAGAACGGGAGGGCGACAGAACGGGAGGGCGACAGAACGGGAGAGGGACAGAAAGGGAGGGGAGGGCAACAGAACGGGAGAGGAGGGCAACAGAACGGGAGGGCAACAGAACGGGAGGGCAACAGAACGGGAGGGGAGGGCGACAGAACGGGAGGGCGACAGAACGGGAGGGCGACAGAACGGGAGGGCGACAGAACGGGAGGGCGACAGAACGGGAGGGCGACAGAACGGGAGGGCGACAGAACGGGAGGGGAGGGCGACAGAACGGGAGGGGAGGGCGACAGAACGGGAGGGGAGGGCGACAGAACGGGAGGGGAGGGCGACAGAACGGGAGGGCGACAGAACGGGAGGGCGACAGAACGGGAGGGCGACAGAACGGGAGGGCGACAGAACGGGAGGGCGACAGAACGGGAGAGGGACAGAAAGGGAGGGGAGGGCAACAGAACGGGAGAGGAGGGCAACAGAACGGGAGGGCAACAGAACGGGAGGGCAACAGAACGGGAGGGCAACAGAACGGGAGGGGAGGGCGACAGAACGGGAGAGCGACAGAACGGGAGAGGAGGGCGACAGAACGGGAGAGGAGGGCGACAGAACGGGAGGGCAACAGAACGGGAGGGCAACAGAACGGGAGAGGAGGGCGACAGAACGGGAGGGGAGGGCGACAGAACGGGAGGGGAGGGCGACAGAACGGGAGAGGAGGGCGACAGAACGGGAGGGGAGGGCGACAGAACGGGAGAGGAGGGCGACAGAACGGGAGGGCGACAGAACGGGAGGGCGACAGAACGGGAGAGGAGGACGACAGAACGGGAGAGGAGGGCGACAGAACGGGAGGGAGACAGAACGGGAGGGGAGGGCGACAGAACGGGAGGGGAGGGCGACAGAACGGGAGGGGAGGGCGACAGAACGGGAGAGGAGGGCGACAGAACGGGAGAGGGACAGAATGGGAGGGGAGGGCAACAGAACGGGAGAGGAGGGCAACAGAACGGGAGAGGAGGGCAACAGAACGGGAGAGGAGGGCAACAGAACGGGAGAGGAGGGCAACAGAACGGGAGAGGAGGGCAACAGAACGGGAGAGGAGGGAGACAGAACGGGAGAGGGACAGAATGGGAGGGGAGGGCGACAGAACGGGAGAGGAGGGCGACAGAATGGTAGAGGGACAGAATGGGAGGGGAGGGCGACAGAACGGGAGAGGAGGGCGACAGAACGGGAGAGGAGGGCAACAGAACGGGAGAGGAGGGAAACAGAACGGGAGAGAAGGGCGACAGAACGGGAGAGGAGGGAAACAGAACGGAGAGGGACAGAATGGGAGGGGAGGGCGACGGGAGGGGAGGGCGACAGAACGGGAGAGGGACAGAACGGGAGGGGAGGGCGACGGGAGGGGAGGGCGACAGAACGGGAGAGGGACAGAACGGGAGGGGAGGGCAACAGAACGGGAGAGGGACAGAATGGGAGGGGAGGGCAACAGAACGGGAGAGGAGGGCGACAGAACGGGAGGGGGGGCGACAGAACGGGAGAGGAGGGCGACAGAACGGGAGGGGAGGGCGACAGAACGGGAGAGGAGAGCGACAGAACGGGGAGGAGGGCGACAGAACGGGAGAGCGACAGAACGGGAGAGGAGGGCGACGGGGAGGGGAGGGCGACAGAACGGGAGAGGGACAGAACGGGAGGGGAGGGCAACAGAACGGGAGAGGGACAGAATGGGAGGGGAGGGCAACAGAACGGGAGAGGAGGGCGACAGAAGGGCAACAGGAGAGGAGGGCGACAGAACGGGAGGGGAGGGCGACAGAACGGGAGGGGAGGGCGACAGAACGGGAGAGGAGGGCGACAGAACGGGAGAGCGACAGAACGGGAGAGGAGAGCGACAGAACGGGGGAGGAGAGCGACAGAACGGGAGAGGAGGGCGACAGAACGGGAGAGCGACAGAACGGGAGAGCGACAGAACGGGAGAGCGACAGAACGGGAGAGCGACAGAACGGGAGAGCGACAGAACGGGAGAGCGACAGAACGGGAGAGCGACAGAACGGGAGAGCGACAGAACGGGAGAGCGACAGAACGGGAGAGGAGGGCGACAGAACGGGAGAGGAGGGCGACAGAACGGGAGAGGAGGGCGACAGAACGGGAGAGGAGGGAAACAGAACGGGAGAGGAGGGAAACAGAACGGGAGGGAAACAGAACGGGAGGGCAACAGAACGGGAGGGGAGGGCGACAGAACGGGAGAGGAGGGCGACAGAACGGGAGAGGAGGGAAACAGAACGGGAGAGGAGGGAAACAGAACGGGAGGGAAACAGAACGGGAGGGCAACAGAACGGGGGGGAGGGCGACAGAACGGGAGAGGAGGGCGACAGAACGGGAGAGGAGGGACAGAATGGGAGGGGAGGGCAACAGAACGGGAGGGGAGGGCAACAGAACGGGAGAGGAGGGCAACAGAACGGGAGAGGAGGGCAACAGAACGGGAGAGGAGGGAGACAGAACGGGAGAGGGACAGAACGGGAGAGGAGGGCGACAGAACGGGAGAGGAGGGCGACAGAACGGGAGAGGGACAGAACAGGAGAGGAGGGCAACAGAACGGGAGAGGAGGGCAACAGAACGGGAGAGGAGGGCAACAGAACGGGAGAGGAGGGCAACAGAACGGGAGAGGAGGGCAACAGAACGGGAGAGGAGGGAAACAGAACGGGAGAGGAGGGCAACAGAACAGGGAGAGAAGGGCGACAACGGGAGAGGAGGGAAACAGAACGGGAGAGGGACAGAATGGGAGAGGAGGGCAACAGAACGGGAGAGGAGGGCAACAGAACGGGAGGGGAGGGCGACAGAACGGGAGAGGGACAGAATGGGAGGGGAGGGCGACAGAACGGGAGAGGGACAGAACGGGAGAGGAGGGCAACAGAACGGGAGAGGAGGGCGACAGAACGGGAGGGGAGGGCGACAGAACGGGAGGGCAACAGAACGGGAGGGCAACAGAACGGGAGGGCAACAGAACGGGAGGGCAACAGAACGGGAGGGCAACAGAACGGGAGGGCAACAGAACGGGAGGGCAACAGAACGGGAGTGGAGGGCGACAGAACGGGGAGAGGGACAGAATGGGAGGGGGAGAGCGACAGAACGGGAGGGCAACAGAACGGGAGGGCAACAGAACGGGAGGGCGACAGAACGGGAGAGGGACAGAATGGGAGGGGAGAGCGACAGAACGGGAGGGGAGGGCGACAGAACGGGAGAGGAGGGCGACAGAACGGGAGGGGGAGAGCGACAGAACGGGAGGGCGACAGAACGGGAGAGGAGGTCGACAGAACGGGAGAGGAGGGCGACAGAACGGGTGGGGAGGGCGACAGAACGGGAGGGCGACAGAACGGGAGGGCGACAGAACGGGAGGGCGACAGAACGGGAGAGGGACAGAAAGGGAGGGGAGGGCAACAGAACGGGAGGGGAGGGCAACAGAACGGGAGGGCAACAGAACGGGAGGGGAGGGCGACAGAACGGGAGGGCGACAGAACGGGAGGGCGACAGAACGGGAGAGGAGGGCGACAGAACGGGAGTGCGACAGAACGGGAGGGCGACAGAACGGGAGGGCGACAGAACGGGAGGGCGACAGAACGGGAGGGCGACAGAACGGGAGGGCGACAGAACGGGAGAGGGACAGAAAGGGAGGGGTGGGCAACATAACGGAGGGCAACAGAACGGGAGGGCAACAGAACGGGAGGGGAGGGCGACAGAACGGGAGGGCGACAGAACGGGAGAGGAGGGCGACAGAACGGGAGGGAGGGCGACAGAACGGGAGGGGAGGGCGACAGAACGGGAGGGGAGGGCGACAGAACGGGAGGGCGACAGAATGGGGGAGGGCGACAGAACGGGAGGGCGACAGAACGGGAGGGCGACAGAACGGGAGGGCGACAGAACGGGAGGGCGACAGAACGGGAGGGCGACAGAACGGGAGGGCGACAGAACGGGAGGGCGACAGAACGGGAGGGCGACAGAACGGGAGGGCGACAGAACGGGAGAGGGACAGAAAGGGAGGGGAGGGCAACAGAACGGGAGAGGAGGGCAACAGAACGGGAGGGCAACAGAACGGGAGGGCAACAGAACGGGAGGGCAACAGAACGGGAGGGCAACAGAACGGGAGGGCAACAGAACGGGAGGGGAGGGCGACAGAACGGGGGGGGAGGGCGACAGAACGGGAGGGCGACAGAACGGGAGGGCGACAGAACGGGAGAGGAGGGCGACAGAACGGGAGAGGAGGGCGACAGAACGGGAGAGGAGGACAACAGAACGGGAGAGGAGGGCGACAGAACGGGAGGGGGGGGCGACAGAACGGGAGAGGAGGGCGACAGAACGGGAGGGGGAGGGGAGGGCGACAGAACGGGAGGGAGGGCGACAGAACGGGAGAGGAGGGCGACAGAACGGGAGAGGGACAGAACGGGAGAGGAGGGCGACGGGAGGAGGGCGACAGAACGGGAGGGGAGGGCAACAGAACGGGAGAGGAGGGCGACAGAACGGGGGGGGCGACAGAACGGGAGAGGAGGGCGACAGAACGGGAGGGGAGGGGAGGGGACAGAACGGGAGGGAGGGCGACAGAACGGGAGAGGAGGGCGACAGAACGGGAGAGGGACAGAACGGGAGAGGAGGGCGACAGAACGGGAGAGGGACAGAACGGGAGAGGAGGGCGACAGAACGGGAGAGGAGGACAACAGAACGGGAGAGGAGGGAAACAGAACGGGAGAGAAGGGCGACAGAACGGGAGAGGAGGGAAACAGAACGGGAGAGAAGGGCGACAGAACGGGGAGAGGAGGGAAACAGAACGGGAGAGAAGGGCGACAGAACGGGAGAGGAGGGAAACAGAACGGGAGAGGGACAGAATGGGAGGGAGGGCGACGGGAGGGGAGGGCGACGGGAGGGGAGAGGGACAGAATGGGAGGGGAGGGCAACAGAACGGGAGAGGAGGGCGACAGAACGGGAGGGGGGGCGACAGAACGGGAGAGGAGGGCGACAGAACGGGAGGGGAGGGCGACAGAACGGGGAGAGGAGGGCGACAGAACGGGAGAGCGACAGAACGGGAGAGGAGAGCGACAGAACGGGAGAGCGACAGAACGGGAGAGGAGGGCGACGGGAGGGGAGGGCGACAGAACGGGAGGGGAGGGGAGGGCGACAGAACGGGAGAGGGACAGAATGGGAGGGGAGGGCAACAGAACGGGAGAGGAGGGCGACAGAACGGGAGAGGAGGGCGACAGAACGGGAGAGGAGGGCGACAGAACGGGAGAGCGACAGAACGGGAGAGGACAGAACGGGGAGAGGAACGGGAGGGGAGGGCGACAGAACGGGAGAGAGGGACAGAACGGGAGGGGAGGGCGACAGAACGGGAGAGGGACAGAATGGGAGGGGAGGGCAACAGAACGGGAGAGGAGGGGACAGAACGGGAGAGGAGGGCGACAGAACGGGAGAGGAGGGCGACAGAACGGGAGAGGAGGGCGACAGAACGGGAGGGAGGGCAACAGAACGGGAGAGGAAGACAGAACGGGAGAGCGACAGAACGGGAGAGGAGAGCGACAGAACGGGAGAGGAGGGCGACAGAACGGGAGAGCGACAGAACGGGAGAGGAGAGCGACAGAACGGGAGAGGAGGGCGACAGAACGGGAGAGCGACAGAACGGGAGAGGAGAGCGACAGAACGGGAGAGGAGGGCGACAGAACGGGCGACGAGGGCGACAGAACGGGAGGGCGACAGAACGGGAGGGCGACAGAACGGGAGGGCGACAGAACGGGAGGGCGACAGAGAGGAGGGCGACAGAACGGGAGGGCGACAGAACGGGAGGGCGACAGAACGGGAGGGCGACAGAACGGGAGAGGGACAGAAAGGGAGGGGAGGGCAACAGAACGGGAGAGGAGGGCAACAGAACGGGAGGGCAACAGAACGGGAGGGCAACAGAACGGGAGGGGAGGGCAACAGAACGGGAGGGGAGGGCGACAGAACGGGAGGGCGACAGAACGGGAGGGCGACAGAACGGGAGAGCGACAGAACGGGAGAGCGACAGAACGGGAGAGGAGGGCGACAGAACGGGAGGAGGAGGGCGACAGAACGGGAGAGGAGGGCGACAGAACGGGAGAGGAGGGCGACAGAACGGGAGGGCAACAGAACGGGAGAGGAGGGCGACAGAACGGGGAGGGGAGGGCGACAGAACGGGAGGGGAGGGCGACAGAACGGGAGAGAGGAGGGCGACAGAACGGGAGGGGAGGGCGACAGAACGGGAGAGGAGGGCGACAGAACGGGAGAGGAGGGCGACAGAACGGGAGGGCGACAGAACGGGAGAGGAGGGCGACAGAACGGGAGAGGAGGACGACAGAACGGGGGAGAGGAGGGCGACAGAACGGGAGAGGGACAGAATGGGAGGGGAGGGCGACAGAACGGGAGAGGAGGGAAACAGAACGGGAGAGGAGGAAAACAGAACGGGAGAGGAGGGAAACAGAACGGGAGAGGAGGGAAACAGAACGGGAGAGGAGGACAACAGAACGGGAGAGGAGGGAAACAGAACGGGAGAGGAGGGAGACAGAACGGGAGTGGAGGGCGACAGAACGGGAGGGGAGGGCGACAGAACGGGAGGGGGACAGAACGGGAGGGAGGGCGACAGAACGGGGGGGAGGGCGACAGAACGGGAGGGAGGGCGACAGAACGGGGAGAGGAGGGCGACAGAACGGGAGAGGGACAGAATGGGAGGGGAGGGCAACAGAACGGGAGAGGAGGGCAACAGAACGGGAGAGGAGGGCAACAGAACGGGAGAGGAGGGAGACAGAACGGGAGAGGGACAGAATGGGAGGGGAGGGCAACAGAACGGGGAGAGGAGGGCGACAGAACGGGAGAGGGACAGAATGGGAGGGGAGGGCGACAGAACGGGAGAGGAGGGCGACAGAACGGGAGAGGGACAGAATGGGAGGGGAGGGCGACAGAACGGGAGAGGAGGGCGACAGAACGGGAGAGGGACAGAACGGGAGAGGAGGGCGACAGAACGGGAGAGGAGGGCAACAGAACGGGAGAGGAGGGAAACAGAACGGGAGAGAAGGGCGACAGAACGGGAGAGAAGGGCGACAGAACGGGAGAGGAGGGAAACAGAACGGGGAGAGAAGGGCGACAGAACGGGAGAGGAGGGAAACAGAACGGGAGAGGGACAGAATGGGAGGGGGGCGACGGGAGGGGAGGGCGACAGAACGGGAGGAGGGCAACAGAACGGGAGAGGAGGGCGACAGAACGGGAGGGGGGCGACAGAACGGGAGAGGAGGGCGACAGAACGGGAGGGGGAGGGGAGGGCGACAGAACAGGAGGGGAGGGCGACAGAACGGGAGAGGGACAGAACGGGAGAGGAGGGCGACAGAACGGGAGAGGGACAGAACGGGAGAGGAGGGCGACAGAACGGGAGAGGAGGAAACAGAACGGGAGAGGAGGGAAACAGAACGGGAGAGAAGGGAAACAGAACGGGAGAGGAGGGAAACAGAACGGGGAGAGAAGGGCGACAGAACGGGAGAGGAGGGAAACAGAACGGGAGAGAAGGGCGACAGAACGGGAGAGGAGGGAAACAGAACGGAGAGGGACAGAATGGAGGGAGGGCGACGGGAGGAGGGCGACGGGAGGGGAGAGGGACAGAATGGGAGGGGAGGGCAACAGAACGGGAGAGGAGGGCGACAGAACGGGAGGGGGGGCGACAGAACGGGGAGAGGAGGGCGACAGAACGGGGGGGAGGGCGACAGAACGGGAGAGGAGGGCGACAGAACGGGAGAGCGACAGAACGGGAGAGGAGAGCGACAGAACGGGAGAGCGACAGAACGGGAGGGAGACGGGAGGGGAGGGCGACAGAACGGGAGAGGGACAGAACGGGAGGGGAGGGCGACAGAACGGGAGAGGGACAGAATGGGAGGGGAGGGCAACAGAACGGGAGAGGAGGGCAACAGAACGGGAGAGGAGGGCGACAGAACGGGAGAGGAGGGGACAGAACGGGAGAGCGACAGAACGGGAGAGGACAGAACGGGAGAAGGGGACGGGAGGGGAGGGCGACAGAACGGGAGAGGGACAGAACGGGAGGGGAGGGCGACAGAACGGGAGAGGGACAGAATGGGAGGGGAGGGCAACAGAACGGGAGAGGAGGGCGACAGAACGGGAGGGAGGGCGACAGAACGGGAGAGGAGGGCGACAGAACGGGAGAGGAGGGACAGAACGGGAGGGGAGGGCGACAGAACGGGAGAGGAGGGAGAACGGGAGGAGCGACAGAACGGGAGAGGAGAGCGACAGAACGGGAGAGGAGGGCGACAGAACGGGAGAGCGACAGAACGGGAGAGGAGAGCGACAGAACGGGAGAGGAGGGCGACAGAACGGGAGAGCGACAGAACGGGAGAGGAGAGCGACAGAACGGGAGAGGAGGGCGACAGAACGGGGAGAGGGCGACAGAACGGGAGGGCGACAGAACGGGAGGGCGACAGAACGGGAGGGCGACAGAACGGGAGGGCGACAGAACGGGAGGGCGACAGAACGGGAGGGCGACAGAACGGGAGGGCGACAGAACGGGAGAGGGACAGAAAGGGAGGGGAGGGCAACAGAACGGGGAGAGGAGGGCAACAGAACGGGAGGGCAACAGAACGGGAGGGCAACAGAACGGGAGGGCAACAGAACGGGAGGGGAGGGCAACAGAACGGGAGGGGAGGGCGACAGAACGGAGGGCGACAGAACGGGAGGGCGACAGAACGGGAGAGCGACAGAACGGGAGAGGAGGGCGACAGAACGGGAGAGGAGGGCGACAGAACGGGAGAGAGGAGGGCGACAGAACGGGAGAGGAGGGCGACAGAACGGGAGGGCAACAGAACGGGAGAGGAGGGCGACAGAACGGGAGGGGGAGGGCGACAGAACGGGAGGGGAGGGCGACAGAACGGGAGAGGAGGGCGACAGAACGGGAGGGGAGGGCGACAGAACGGGAGAGGAGGGCGACAGAACGGGAGAGGAGGGCGACAGAACGGGAGGGCGACAGAACGGGAGAGGAGGGCGACAGAACGGGAGAGGAGGCGACAGAACGGGAGAGGAGGGCGACAGAACGGGAGAGGGACAGAATGGGGGGGAGGGCGACAGAACGGGAGAGGAGGGAAACAGAACGGAGAGGAGGAAAACAGAACGGGAGAGGAGGGAAACAGAACGGGAGAGGAGGGAAACAGAACGGGAGAGGAGGACAACAGAACGGGAGAGGAGGGAAACAGAACGGGAGAGGAGGGAGACAGAACGGGAGTGGAGGGGACAGAACGGGAGGGGAGGGCGACAGAACGGGAGGAGGAGGGCGACAGAACGGGAGGGGAGGGCGACAGAACGGGAGGGGAGGGCGACAGAACGGGAGGGGAGGGCGACAGAACGGGAGGGGAGGGCGACAGAACGGGAGAGGAGGGCGACAGAACGGAGAGGGACAGAATGGGAGGGGAGGGCAACAGAACGGGAGAGGAGGGCAACAGAACGGGAGAGGAGGGCAACAGAACGGGAGAGGAGGGCAACAGAACGGGAGAGGAGGGAGACAGAACGGGAGAGGGACAGAATGGGAGGGGAGGGCGACAGAACGGGAGAGGAGGGCGACAGAACGGGAGAGGGACAGAATGGGAGGGGAGGGCGACAGAACGGGAGAGGAGGGCGACAGAACGGGAGAGGGACAGAATGGGAGGGGAGGGCGACAGAACGGGAGAGGAGGGCGACAGAACGGGAGAGGGACAGAACGGGAGAGGAGGGCGACAGAACGGGAGAGGAGGGCAACAGAACGGGAGAGGAGGGAAACAGAACGGGAGAGAAGGGCGACAGAACGGGAGAGAAGGGCGACAGAACGGGAGAGGAGGGAAACAGAACGGGAGAGAAGGGCGACAGAACGGGAGAGGAGGGAAACAGAACGGGAGAGGGACAGAATGGGAGGGGAGGGCGACGGGAGGGGAGGGCGACAGAACGGGAGGGAGGGCAACAGAACGGGAGAGGAGGGCGACAGAACGGGAGGGGGGCGACAGAACGGGAGAGGAGGGCGACAGAACGGGAGGGGGAGGGGAGGGCGACAGAACAGGAGGGGAGGGCGACAGAACGGGAGAGGAGGGCGACAGAACGGGAGAGGGACAGAACGGGAGAGGAGGGCGACAGAACGGGAGAGGAGGACAACAGAACGGGAGAGGAGGGAAACAGAACGGGAGAGAAGGGCGACAGAACGGGAGAGGAGGGAAACAGAACGGGAGAGAAGGGCGACAGAACGGGAGAGGAGGGAAACAGAACGGGAGAGGGACAGAATGGGAGGGAGGGCGACGGGAGGGGAGGGCGAGGGGAGGGGAGAGGGACAGAATGGGAGGGGAGGGCAACAGAACGGGAGAGGAGGGCGACAGAACGGGAGGGGGGGCGACAGAACGGGAGAGGAGGGCGACAGAACGGGAGGGGAGGGCGACAGAACGGGAGAGGTGGGCGACAGAACGGGAGAGCGACAGAACGGGAGAGGAGAGCGACAGAACGGGAGAGCGACAGAACGGGAGAGGAGGGCGACGGGAGGGGAGGGCGACAGAACGGGAGAGGGACAGAACGGGAGGGGAGGGCAACAGAACGGGAGAGGGACAGAATGGGAGGGGAGGGCAACAGAACGGGAGAGGAGGGCGACAGAACGGGAGAGGAGGGCGACAGAACGGGAGAGGAGGGCGACAGAACGGGAGGGGAGGGCGACAGAACGGGAGGGGAGGGCGACAGAACGGGAGAGCGACAGAACGGGAGAGGAGAGCGACAGAACGGGAGAGGAGGGCGACAGAACGGGAGAGCGACAGAACGGGAGAGGAGAGCGACAGAACGGGAGAGGAGGGCGACAGAACGGGAGAGCGACAGAACGGGAGAGGAGAGCGACAGAACGGGAGAGGAGGGCGACAGAACGGGAGACGAGGGCGACAGAACGGGAGAGCGACAGAACGGGAGAGCGACAGAACGGGAGAGCGACAGAACGGGAGAGCGACAGAACGGGAGGGCGACAGAACGGGAGAGCGACAGAACGGGAGAGGAGGGCGACAGAACGGGAGAGGAGGGCGACAGAACGGGAGAGGAGGGCGACAGAACGGGAGAGGAGGGAGACAGAACGGGAGAGGAGGGCGACAGAACGGGAGAGGAGGGCGACAGAACGGGAGAGGAGGGCGACAGAACGGGAGAGGAGGGCGACAGAACGGGAGAGGAGGGAGACAGAACGGGAGAGGAGGGAAACAGAACGGGAGAGGAGGGAAACAGAACGGGAGAGGAGGGAAACAGAACGGGAGGGCAACAGAACGGGAGGGGAGGGCGACAGAACGGGAGAGGAGGGCGACAGAACGGGAGAGGAGGGACAGAATGGGAGGGGAGGGCAACAGAACGGGAGAGGAGGGCAACAGAACGGGAGAGGAGGGCAACAGAACGGGAGAGGAGGGCAACAGAACGGGAGAGGAGAGGGACAGAACGGGAGAGGAGGGCGACAGAACGGGAGAGGAGGGCGACAGAACGGGAGAGGGACAGAACGGGAGAGGAGAGGGACAGAACGGGAGAGGAGGGCAACAGAACGGGAGAGGAGAGGGACAGAACGGGAGAGGAGGGCGACAGAACGGGAGAGGAGGGCGACAGAACGGGAGAGGGACAGAACGGGGAGAGGAGAGGGACAGAACGGGAGAGGAGGGCAACAGAACGGGAGAGGAGGGCAACAGAACGGGAGAGGAGGGCAACAGAACGGGAGAGGAGGGCAACAGAACGGGAGAGGAGGGCAACAGAACGGGAGAGGAGGGCAACAGAACGGGAGAGGAGGGCAACAGAACGGGAGAGGAGGGCAACAGAACGGGAGAGGAGGGCAACAGAACGGGAGAGGAGGGAAACAGAACGGGAGAGGAGGGAAACAGAACGGGAGAGAAGGGCGACAACGGGAGAGGAGGGAAACAGAACGGGAGAGGGACAGAATGGGAGGGGAGGGCAACAGAACGGGAGAGGAGGGCAACAGAACGGGAGGGGAGGGTGACAGAACGGGAGAGGGACAGAATGGGAGGGGAGGGCAACAGAACGGGAGAGGAGGGCGACAGAACGGGAGAGGGACAGAACGGGAGAGGAGGGCGACAGAACGGGAGAGGGACAGAACGGGAGAGGAGGGCAACAGAACGGGAGAGGAGGGCGACAGAACGGGAGGGGAGGGCGACAGAACGGAGGGCAACAGAACGGGAGGGCAACAGAACGGGAGGGCAACAGAACGGGAGGGCAACAGAACGGTAGGGCAACAGAACGGGAGGGCAACAGAACGGGAGGGCAACAGAACGGGAGTGGAGGGCGACAGAACGGGAGAGGGACAGAATGGGAGGGGAGGACGACAGAACGGGAGAGGGACAGAACGGGAGAGGAGGGCGACAGAACGGGAGAGGGACAGAACGGGAGAGGAGGGCAACAGAACGGGAGAGGAGGGCGACAGAACGGGAGGGGAGGGCGACAGAACGGGAGGGCAACAGAACGGGAGGGCAACAGAACGGGAGGGCAACAGAACGGTAGGGCAACAGAACGGGAGGGCAACAGAACGGGAGTGGAGGGCGACAGAACGGGAGAGGGACAGAATGGGAGGGGAGGACGACAGAACGGGAGAGGAGGGCGACAGAACGGGAGAGGGACAGAATGGGAGGGGAGGGCGACAGAACGGGAGAGGGACAGAATGGGAGGGGAGGGCGACAGAACGGGAGAGGAGGGAAACAGAACGGGAGAGGAGGAAAACAGAATGGGAGAGGAGGGAAACAGAGGAGAGGAGGGAAACAGAACGGGAGAGGAGGGAAACAGAACGGGAGAGGAGGGAAACAGAACGGGAGAGGAGGGAAACAGAACGGGAGAGGAGGGAAACAGAACGGGAGAGGAGGGAGACAGAACGGGAGAGGAGGGAGACAGAACGGGAGGGGAGGGCGACAGAACGGGAGGGGAGGGCGACAGAACGGGAGGGGAGGGCGACAGAACGGGAGAGGAGGGCGACAGAACGGGAGAGGGACAGAATGGGAGGGGAGGGCAACAGAACGGGAGAGGAGGGCAACAGAACGGGAGAGGAGGGCAACAGAACGGGAGAGGAGGGCAACAGAACGGGAGAGGAGGGAGACAGAACGGGAGAGGGACAGAATGGGAGGGGAGGGCGACAGAACGGGAGAGGAGGGCGACAGAACGGGAGAGGGACAGAATGGGAGAGGAGGGCGACAGAACGGGAGAGGGACAGAATGGGAGGGAGGGCGACAGAACGGGAGAGGAGGGCGACAGAACGGGAGAGGGACAGAACGGGAGAGGAGGGCGACAGAACGGGAGAGGAGGGCAACAGAACGGGAGAGGAGGGAAACAGAACGGGAGAGAAGGGCGACAGAACGGGAGAGGGGGAAACAGAACGGGAGAGGAGGGAAACAGAACGGGAGAGGGACAGAATGGGAGGGGAGGGCAACAGAACGGGAGAGGAGGGCGACAGAACGGGAGAGGGACAGAATGGGAGGGGAGGGCAACAGAACGGGAGAGGAGGGCGACAGAACGGGAGGGGGGGGCGACAGAACGGGAGAGGAGGGCGACAGAACGGGAGGGGAGGGCGACAGAACGGGAGAGGAGGGCGACAGAACGGGAGAGGGACAGAACGGGAGAGGAGGGCGACAGAACGGGAGAGGAGGGCAACAGAACGGGAGAGGAGGGAAACAGAACGGGAGAGAAGGGCGACAGAACGGGAGAGGAGGGAAACAGAACGGGAGAGAAGGGCGACAGAACGGGAGAGGAGGGAAACAGAACGGGAGAGGGACAGAATGGGAGGGAGGGCGACGGGAGGGGAGGGCGACGGGAGGGGAGAGGGACAGAATGGGAGGGGAGGGCAACAGAATGGGAGGGGAGGGCAACAGAACGGGAGAGGAGGGCGACAGAACGGGAGGGGGGCGACAGAACGGGAGAGGAGGGCGACAGAACGGGAGGGGAGGGCGACAGAACGGGAGAGGAGGGCGACAGAACGGGAGAGCGACAGAACGGGAGAGGAGAGCGACAGAACGGGGGAGGAGGGCGACAGAACGGGAGAGCGACAGAACGGGAGAGGAGGGCGACGGGAGGGGAGGGCGACAGAACGGGAGAGGGACAGAACGGGAGGGGAGGGCAACAGAACGGGAGAGGGACAGAATGGGAGGGGAGGGCAACAGAACGGGAGAGGAGGGCGACAGAACGGGAGAGGAGGGCGACAGAACGGGAGAGGAGGGCGACAGAACGGGAGGGCGACAGAACGGGAGAGGAGGGCGACAGAACGGGAGAGCGACAGAACGGGAGAGGAGAGCGACAGAACGGGGGAGGGAGACAGAACGGGAGAGCGACAGAACGGGAGAGCGACAGAACGGGAGAGCGACAGAACGGGAGGGCGACAGAACGGGAGGGCGACAGAACGGGAGAGGAGGGCGACAGAACGGGAGAGGAGGGCGACAGAACGGGAGAGGAGGGCGACAGAACGGGAGAGGAGGGCGACAGAACGGGAGAGGAGGGCGACAGAACGGGAGAGGAGGGCGACAGAACGGGAGAGGAGGGCGACAGAACGGGAGAGGAGGGCGACAGAACGGGAGAGGAGGGCGACAGAACGGGAGAGGAGGGCGACAGAACGGGAGAGGAGGGAAACAGAACGGGAGAGGAGGGAAACAGAACGGGAGAGGAGGGAAACAGAACGGGAGGGCAACAGAACGGAGGGCAACAGAACGGGAGGGGAATGCGACAGAACGGGAGAGGAGGGCGACAGAACGGGAGAGGGACAGAACGGGAGAGGAGGGCGACAGAACGGGAGAGGAGGGCAACAGAACGGGAGAGGAGGGCAACAGAACGGGAGAGGAGGGCAACAGAACGGGAGAGGAGGGCAACAGAACGGGAGAGGAGGGCAACAGAACGGGAGAGGAGGGAAACAGAACGGGAGAGGAGGGAAACAGAACGGGAGAGAAGGGCGACAACGGGAGAGGAGGGAAACAGAACGGGAGAGGGACAGAACGGGAGAGGAGGGCAACAGAACGGGAGGGGAGGGCGACAGAACGGGAGAGGGACAGAATGGGAGGGGAGGGCAACAGAACGGGAGAGGAGGGCGACAGAACGGGAGAGGGACAGAATGGGAGGGGAGGGCGACAGAACGGGAGAGGGACAGAACGGGAGAGGAGGGCGACAGAACGGGAGAGGGACAGAACGGGAAAGGAGGGCAACAGAACGGGAGAGGAGGGCGACAGAACGGGAGGGGAGGGCGACAGAACGGGAGGGCAACAGAACGGGAGGGGCAACAGAACGGGAGGGCAACAGAACGGGAGGGCAACAGAACGGGAGGGCAACAGAACGGGAGGGCAACAGAACGGGAGGGCAACAGAACGGGAGGGCAACAGAACGGGAGTGGAGGGCGACAGAACGGGAGGGCAACAGAACGGGAGTGGAGGGCGACAGAACGGGAGAGGGACAGAATGGGAGGGGGAGAGCGACAGAACGGGAGGGCAACAGAACGGGAGGGGAGGGCGACAGAACGGGAGGGCGACAGAACGGGAGGGCAACAGAACGGGAGGGCAACAGAACGGGAGTGGAGAGCGACAGAACGGGAGGGCAACAGAACGGGAGGGCGACAGAACGGGAGAGGGACAGAATGGGAGGGGGAGAGCGACAGAACGGGAGGGCAACAGAACGGGAGGGGAGGGCGACAGAACGGGAGGGCGACAGAACGGGAGGGCGACAGAACGGGAGGGCGACAGAACGGGAGGGCGACAGAACGGGAGGGCGACAGAACGGGAGGGGAGGGCGACAGAACGGGAGGGGAGGGCGACAGAACGGGAGGGGAGGGCGACAGAACGGGAGCGGAGGGAAACAGAACGGGAGAGGGACAGAACGGGAGGAAAGAGAGAGCGGGAGAGACAGAGCGGAAGGGGGAGCGACAGAACGGTAGGGGGAGAGCGACAGAACGGTAGGGGGACAGAACGGGAGGGGTAGGGGGACAGAACGGGAGGGGGAGAGGGACAGAACGGGAGGGGGAGAGCGACAGAACGGGAGGGGGAGAGAACGGGAGGGGGAGAGGGACAGAACGGGAAGGGGAGAGGGACAGAACGGGAGGGGGAGAGCGACAGAACGGGAGGGGGAGAGCGACAGAACGGGAGGGGGAGAGCGACAGAACGGGAGGGGGAGAGCGACAGAGCGAGCCAGAAAAAGGGAGTGCTAGGGAAAAAAAGACAGAAAACGAGAGACAGAGATTGTATTGAGAGATAAAATAAACACATCAGATTTTAACAACCATTTCCCCGAATACATAACTGAGTGACCACAAATAACCAACCACCTAACATCATTACCTGATCTCCTAGCTGATGAGAAGAGGCGGCAATAAACAGGTCATAAAGACTAATGGAAGCCCTTAAATTATTTATTCAGACTCTCACATTGGGGAGCCATGTGAGGTGAACGCTGTTCTGTAACGTTGGATTGTATAATGGCTATGCATAGAGAGAAAGAGGCAGGCCAGTACCTGTTTGGAGAGAGAGAGAGAGAGAGAGAGAGAGAGAGAGAGCGAGCGAGCGAGAGGCAGGCCAGTACCTGTTTGGAGAGAGAGAGAGAGCGAGCGAGAGGCAGGCCAGTACCTGTTTGAGAGAGAGAGAGAGAGAGAGCGAGCGAGAGGCAGGCCAGTACCTGTTTGAGAGAGAGAGAGAGCGAGAGGCAGGCCAGTACCTGTTTGGAGAGAGAGAGAGAGAGAGCGAGCGAGAGGCAGGCCAGTACCTGTTTGGGAGAGAGAGAGCGAGCGAGAGGCAGGCCAGTACCTGTTTGAGAGAGAGAGAGCGAGCGAGAGGCAGGCCAGTACCTGTTTGGAGAGAGAGAGAGAGAGAGAGAGCGAGCAAGAGGCAGGCCAGTACCTGTTTGGAGAGAGAGAGAGAGAGAGAGCGAGCGAGAGGCAGGCCAGTACCTGTTGAGAGAGAGAGAGCGAGCGAGAGGCAGGCCAGTACCTGTTTGGGAGAGAGAGAGAGAGCGAGCGAGAGGCAGGCCAGTACCTGTTTGGAGAGAGAGAGAGAGAGAGAGAGAGAGAGAGAGAGAGAGAGGAGAGGCAGGCCAGTACCTGTTTGGAGAGAGAGAGAGAGAGAGCGAGCGAGAGGCAGGCCAGTACCTGTTTGGAGAGAGAGAGAGAGAGAGAGAGAGAGAGCGAGCGAGCGAGAGGCAGGCCAGTACCTGTTTGGAGAGAGAGAGAGAGAGCGAGAGGCAGGCCAGTACCTGTTTGGAGAGAGAGAGAGAGAGAGCGAGCGAGAGGCAGGCCAGTACCTGTTTGGGAGAGAGAGAGCGAGCGAGAGGCAGGCCAGTACCTGTTTGGAGAGAGAGAGAGAGAGAGAGCGAGCGAGAGGCAGGCCAGTACCTGTTTGGAGAGAGAGAGAGAGAGAGAGCGAGCAAGAGGCAGGCCAGTACCTGTTTGAGAGAGAGAGAGAGAGAGAGCGAGCGAGAGGCAGGCCAGTACCTGTTGAGAGAGAGAGAGCGAGCGAGAGGCAGGCCAGTACCTGTTTGGAGAGAGAGAGAGAGAGCGAGCGAGAGGCAGGCCAGTACCTGTTTGAGAGAGAGAGAGAGAGAGAGAGAGAGAGAGAGCGAGCGAGAGGCAGGCCAGTACCTGTTTGGAGAGAGAGAGAGAGAGCGAGCGAGAGGCAGGCCAGTACCTGTTTGGAGAGAGAGAGAGAGAGAGAGAGAGAGAGAGACGAGCGAGAGGCAGGCCAGTACCTGTTTGAGAGAGAGAGAGAGAGAGAGAGAGAGAGAGAGAGCGAGCGAGAGGCAGGCCAGTACCTGTTTGAGAGAGAGAGAGAGAGAGAGAGAGAGAGAGAGAGAGAGAGAGACTCAGGAAAACCTGAGTCTACGCCTTCACTATGGTGAATCACTAAAACAATACAGAAATACACTACGGAAAAAGAAGGAACAGCATGTCAGAAATCAGCTCAATGCAATTGAAGAATCCATAGACTCTAACCACTTCTGGGAAAATTGGAAAACACTAAACAAACAACAACACGAAGAATTATCTATCCAAAATGGAGATGTATGGGTAAACCACTTCTCCAATCTCTTTGGCTCTATAACAAAGAATAAAGAGCAAAAACATATACATGATCAAATACAGATCTTAGAATCAACTATTAAAGACTACCAGAACCCACTGGATTCTCCAATTACCTTGAACGAGTTACAGGACAAAATAAAAACCCTCCAACCCAAAAAAGGCCTGTGGTGTTGATGGTATCCTCAATGAAATGATCAAATATACAGACAACAAATTCCAATTGGCTATACTAAAACTCTTTAACATCATACTTAGCTCTGGCATCTTCCCCAATATTTGGAACCAAGGACTGATCACCCCAATCCACAAAAGTGGAGACAAATTTGACCCCAATAACTACCGTGGAATATGTGTCAACAGTAACCTTGGGAAAATCCTCTGCATTATTATTAACAGCAGACTCGTACATTTCCTCAATGAAAACAATGTACTGAGCAAATGTCAAATTGGCTTTTTACCAAATTACCGTACAACAGACCATGTATTCACCCTGCACACCCTAATTGACAATCAAACAAACCAAAACAAAGGCAAAGTCTTCTCATGCTTTGTTGATTTCAAAAAAGCCTTCGACTCAATCTGGCATGAGGGTCTGCTATACAAACTGATGGAAAGTGGTGTTGGGGGTAAAACATACGACATTATAAAATCCATGTACACAAACAACAAGTGTGCGGTTAAAATTGGCAAAAAACACACACATTTCTTCACACAGGGTCGTGGGGTTAGACAGGGATGCAGCTTAAGCCCCACCCTCTTCAACATATATATCAACGAATTGGCGAGGGCACTAGAAAAGTCTGCAGCACCCGGCCTCCCCTGCTAGAATCCGAAGTCAAATGTCTGCTGTTTGCTGATGATCTGGTGCTTCTGTCACCAACCAAGGAGGGCCTACAGCAGCACCTAGATCTTATGCACAGATTCTGTCAGACCTGGGCCCTGACAGTAAATCTCAGTAAGACCAAAATAATGGTGTTCCCAAAAAAGGTCCAGTCACCAGGACCACAAATACAAATTCCATCTAGACACTGTTGCCCTAGAGCACACAAAAAACTATACATACCTTGGCCTAAACATCAGCACCACAGGTAACTTCCACAAAGCTGTGAACGATCTGAGAGACAAGGCAAGAAGGGCATTCTATGCCATCAAAAGAAACATAAATTTCAACATACCAATTAGGATCTGGCTAAAAATACTTGAATCAGTCATAGAGCCCATTGCCCTTTATGGTTGTGAGGTCTGGGGTCCGCTCACCAACCAAGACTTCACAAAATGGGACAAACACCAAATTGAGACTCTGCACGCAGAATTCTGCAAAAATATCCTCCGTGTACAACGTAGAACACCAAATAATGCATGCAGAGCAGAATTAGGCCGATACCCACTAATTATCAAAATCCAGAAAAGAGCTGTTAAATTCTACAACCACCTAAAAGGAAGCGATTCACAAACCTTCCATAACAAAGCCATCACCTACAGAGAGATGAACCTGGAGAAGAGTCCCT